>NW_020653713.1:184899-199837 GCF_003589595.1 Hyposmocoma kahamanoa
ACCACCTAACATTGTAACATTATGGTCTGCAATAAACGTATTGAGTACTGAGTATTGAGTATCCATCTGATCCCCTGGAGGATCCGTTTTATTTTGTATTATTTTCTATTCCCAACTCAGTGCGCCAAGAATAAATATTAATATTTTATTCCCACCTGATAACGTGGTACTTAGAAGTTTATTATTTTGTTAGTAATTTAGTAGGTACTGTGGTACAGTCAACAACAAAATGTATTTGAGGTATTGTATTTAGTTTATTAAATATTACATAAGACTGATTTTTGTTACTGGTGTTGTGCAATATGTCAATATTATAATAATGACCTGACATAAAAAAATCGATTGTCTGTGATAATTGTAACATTAAACAGATCTTAAATGACTATTCCTCAAAATAATTGTACGCAACGAACAGGACGTTAAGAAATACTACGAAAAATATAATATTAAGCTTATAATACATCTGTAATAATTATAACATTTGATCACAATTGCTCAATCGATGAATACTTGATCTCAAAACTTCTTTTTCTCTTCACTGTACTTACCCTACAAATACAATGTGGGGATTCGTTGGGTTGGAAGTTGCAAAATATAGAGGGGATCGGTTGGGTTTTAAAATTGGCGGTGGATCAAGTAGGAATAACCCGATTTCATATAATGTTTATTTATGATACTAAGTAACGGGATGGACAATTAGTTCGCCTGGTGGTAAGCGACACGGTTGCCTCTAACAGTTGCAGTGCCAATCAGAACTTGAAATCGCAAAGATCTGATGGACACTACCACTGCGCCTATCACCCTGAGACAGAAGTTCACAAGCCTCGTGCGCCTGCCATTCCATCATTTTCAAATCCGCGACACCTTATACGACGTTAATCGTTCATAGCTTAGAACGAACGGATTATCTGTTAGCGCATGGAACATGGTTCATAATGGAATTTATCAATATATATGAAATATGTACAAACAGGGCGCGCTGTGAAACGCGTGTCCAGTGGGCCCGCATACTTGCCCTACGTGATCGAACGTCTTCAAGAAAATGTCGACTTGGATCGCCGCTTCTACATCAAGGTCGCCGAGCAAGGACTCAGTGAGTTTTTATCTTTGAGTTGAATGAATAAATAAATCATTTGGTTTGCATTTTAACATCATGGACAAAACGTGGCCTCATTGATCTTCACCAATGTTCATACAATTCCTTATATGCACACAGTGGACTGCATACGGCCCGAAATATGCCTCGACGAGTGCATTCCGTACTTCAAAGTAGACAAGGATAGAGAAGTGCAAGCGTACGCGGAAAGATGCCAGTGAGTATCGTCAATTATCTAACAAAGCTTCCTGACATAGGTCGACAATATTTATAAGTGTCTAGCTGGCCACAGCAGCAGATATCGTACGTAATGGTATCTCGTCAATATTTTTACGAATGTAGGTCAAAAGCAAAAAGTAATTAACCGTGAATCGTTAAAAATTTAAATTGAAATTATTTTTATCCTGGTTCGTATACCAACGATTTGGTGACCGAAGTATTTGTGTTTGCCACATTGCCACATTGTAAGGTAGGCTATAAGTAAATCCCCATCGGGCGCTCGGCACCGCGACTGCACGACGACAGCTGCGCGTACTTCAGTTTAGTCGCACAATGTCAGCAGAGTTTACTTTGTGGTTAATACATTTTGGACTACAGGTAGATAAGGATATAAGTAAATAATAAAACTAATTAGTGCTTTATATGAAAACTCTAATCAAAATGTTGTTAGATCATTATAACATTTTTATAAAAAAAACCGACGGCAAAAGTTCATAGAATTATATCTATTTGCCAAGTTTTATAGAAATTCGTTAACAAAAAGTGCGCGAAACCGAATTCATCCCCTAGTTTGCCACCCTTAATAATAATAATAATAAAGCTTTATTTAAATTTCTACAAACATATTTCTTACAAAAATAAATAACAATTGTGACACGTAATAAACATAATTAAATTCAAATTATAATTATAATATTTTAATAGAAGTCACGTTGAATTTATATTATTGAAAGTGAATTAATTATATGATTGTATGAAAATTATAAGATTAAAGATTAAATATAATATATATTTTTAGTTAGGAATAGGAATGGGAATCATTTAAAAAAACAATCTATGAAAATTAACCGTTCTTTATATTGTAGGGAGAGCGTACGACGGAGACGAATGAGACAACTCGATGCTTGATTAACACTGAATATAATAAGTAATAACATTGATGTAAATACATGGTGCTTAACAATAACAATTCTTATACTACACTTTCCCCGTTACAAAAATAAAATAAAATTTATATAATTTCTATTTTATTTCTATCGTTATACAAAAGAAATACTTATACATACGAATATATTTTCTTATAGCATAGTTACAAAGGGTAATATAGTTAGTTACATTTTATTTTGTTTAGTAGTCAAAAAGCAATATATTATTCTTATTAATTTTTTAATAATAATTATCATTATTTTGTATACAATAAGGTACTTAAATTAATTATGTGAGTACCTACTTTACTTATGTATTTTACATAATATAAGGTTTTGTGCGATTTTTGTGTACTATTTCTTCCTTATTATTTCTCATGATTTTAACGTTACATCCTAAATCTTCATTAATTAAAAATGGACCCGAATATGTACTATCCATTTTATTGCCTGTTTCATTTTTAAGTAGCAGATAATTACCTTTAGTGTACGTCACTGGATTAACATATACGTCATAGGCCTTCTTCCGTTTTAATTTATTTCCTAATAAGTTCTTCCTTGCATCTTGCTGTGCAACCTGTAATCTATATTTTAATTCAAGTGGATAACTATCGTAGTTATATAAAGGATCTATACCGGAATCTAAATTGTTCGGCAATTTGCACGACTTTCCGAATACCAGTTCATGCGGTGTGTACCTTGTCTCTGTATGTACCGTATTATTGTACGCGAAGCACCAGAACGGCAGCCAGCTGCTCCACGAACATGTTCGGTTAAGGCAATTAATACGTAAATACGCACCCATAGTTTTATGTGTATTCTCGAGCGCTCCTATGGACTGGTGGTGGTACGCTGTTGAAGTAAGGTTCTTAATTTTTAATAGTTTACAAACTTCGACCATTGTGTTTGAAATGAATTCAGATCCACGATCTGTTGCAATTTCCCTGGGTATACCAAAACGCAAAATAAAATTATTTACAAAAGCAGATGCAACCGATTTAGCATCTTTTGTGTGTAGCGGATATGCCTCTATGAACTTTGATAGTTCACACTGTAACGTGAGAACGTAAGTATGACCGGCATTATCTGTAGGCAGAGGACCAACTATGTCTAAATAAATCTTTTCAAATGCATAACTTGACGTACTGGTTATTTCCATAGGCTGTTTGATTTTATTTGAATATTTTTGTTTTTGGCAAAGGTCACATTTTGCTACAAACTCCTGAATATCCTTATCCATACTAGGCCAGTAATAAAACTTTTTTATATTATTTGACATTCGCCTAATACCCGCGTGGCCACTAGTGGGCAACAGGTGAAAGTCATTGATTATTACTCGCCTATCATCTACGTTATTTATTCTTTGTACGCTTTTCAATACACAGATTCGTGGTCCGGACCAATCTTTCGTTTCTCTTATTTCATTTATTATCTGTGCAATAAAACTTTTATTATTCTGACTCTTTATTATGCATAATTCCTTTATTTTTGTTTTCATACACAAGTTGCATAGATCTCTCACCAACACGTCTCGCGTAATCGATGATCGAGATAATATTCCAGTAAAATAAATTTTACTCTTACTTGGTACATAAATAAAATAATTTGACCTTTCCATAATTATTTCTTTTCTCTCTATGTCTCTCAATTTCCTATTATTTACTAATTCTAACTCAACCAAATGTTCTGGCTTTTTAATTATCTCCACAACTCTCGGTTGATCAGACCTTGAGTTCGGGGGATGATTATCGGCCACCAAATTTGGCGTATCTCTCTTTCGTTCGCTCTCTCGCATGCGTCTCACTTGCCCACGAGTCATAACATTTAAAACTCGTTCATTTAACATTTTTAAATCATCAGACGTTATCAGTATTCTTGATAAGGCATCCGCGGCTGAGTTTTTGCTACCTTTTATGTATTCTATTGTATAATTATATTCTTCTATTTGTAATCTAAATTTAAGTAATCTGCTAGAAGGGTCGCGCATACTAAATAAATATACTAATGGCCTGTGATCGGTTTGGATTTTAAACTTTCTGCCGTATAAATAAGGTCGAAAATATTTTACACTCCACACTATCGCTAAGAGCTCTTTTTCGATAGTGGGATAGTTCTTTTCGGCTTTATTTAGAGTACGGCTAGCGTATGCTACAGGCCTGCCGTCATTATTACATAGCACCGATCCTATGGCGTGTCCCGACGCGTCTGTTTGCAATATAAATTCATTACTCTCCTGAAAATTTGGGTACTGTAGAACAGGAGGTCTAACTAAGGCTGTTTTTAATGAATGAAAAGCATGTTCACACGCTTCAGTCCATTTAAATGTTACGTTTTTACAACACAACCTGTTAAGAGGATAAGCTTTTTCTGCAAAATTGGGTATAAATTTACGGTAATAATTCGCAAACGCCACGAACCTCTTTACGTCATCTGTGTTAGCTGGTTTTGGGTAATTTTCTAATACTTTAGTTTTTTCTGGGTCAGGTAAAATACCTTTTTCTGATATTACATGGCCAAGGTACAAAATTTGCTTTTGTAAAAATTTACATTTTGCTGGATTTAATTTCAAATTGATTTTGCGTAACCGAGACAAAATGTCCATTAAATTTTTATTATGATTTTCGAGGTTTCTACCAAAAACACATAGGTCATCCTGATATACCAAACACTGCTCGTAATTTAATCCCGACATAGCAATCGTAATCATTCTAGAAAACGCATTGGGACTAGTTTTTAGTCCCATTGGTAATCTAGTCATTTGATATTGATTTTTGGTTGTTGTGAATGCCGTGTATTGTCGACTGTTTTCATTTAATTTTATTTGATAAAATCCTTGATAGAGATCTAAAGTAGTGAAATACATTGCACCAGACAACGAGTCTAGAATGTCTGAAATATTTGGCAGAGGAAACTTGTCATCTTGAACTTTTTCGTTTAATTTTCTGTAGTCAATTACTACACGCCATTTTTTAATACCCGTTGAATCTAGCTTTTTAGGTACTAGTAATAATGGACTCGACCAGGCACTCCTACATTCCTCTATTATTCCATCGTCTTGCATACTTTTTATTTGTTTATCTATTTCCGATTTTTGGCTTTGTGGTAAACGATACGGCTTTACGTAAACAGGAGTAGTATGTGGCTTTAATTCAATAGTATGGTCGTATAATGAAGTCGTTGTCAATTTATCTCCTGGTACGTGAAAGACATCTGGAAATTTGGCACAAATGTTTTCAATAGACTTTTGTTCTTCCTCATTTAGATTTTCAAATTTTAGTAAAGAAAACAAAGACTTGACCCTCTCTGCGTTCATATTCGACTTATTAAAGTGACATAAATAATAATCGCTTAACTTAGAAACGTTTAAATTAAAATAATTCAAAATTACATCCTCATTTCGTGTATTCATTATTTTAAAAGGTATCTTACCATTATGCGGCTGTACTATAATGTTAGCAATGTATACTCCGTGACATAATTCTTGAGAACTAATGACACATTCTTGTTTTAACTTCGTGTCAACATAATGAATTGATTCGCTTCTTGCTGGAATTGTTAAATATGAACTATCTTGTCTCAAATAAGTAATGGGTAATGTGACAGGTCTCTCTAAATTACAAATTCTTAATTCATTTAATTCGAAGTCTACAACTGCTTTGTACTTTGTCAAAAAATCTTGCCCTAAAATTCCATCAGTTTTGCATGGTAATTTATCAAATACATAAAATTTATGTTTTATAGTGTAGGTATCAATTTTGAGCTGTAAATAAATATATCCTTCTGACTGTACGCTTCCACCAACGCCGTTGACGCAAAGTTTTTCTTTATGGAATGGAATGCGTAAACATTTTACTCTATCGTGCTTGACAACTGAAATCGAAGCGCCGGTGTCGATTAGCCATTCGCTTTTGTTGTGCTCATGCCTGTCCAATTTAATACATACTTTACATAAGCTGTTGCACATACATACATAGTCAGACTCGAAAAAAATGATTCAAATGTGACATATTTGCTTGCTCTGATTCATCGCGGTCACGTTTCGTTGCCATGCAGGGGTCACCTGTCGTGGATATAAAGTTCACATTCCTATGGTATGATTGACGGCGATTGCCCTGATACCTACCCCTGTACGAGTTTCCACGAGAAAACACTCTTGGGTTTCTTGGATGATATGAGTACTGTGGCCGTCCGTAATAAGAATTTGGTGTATTTACCTTTACGGCGGACTGCCCTCGCGCGTATCCTCTGTGTCCTCCGCGCGTTTTCGCTGCTCGGTGGGGGGGTGTAAACCCACGGGGTTGAGCGGACATGCCCATTACATCCGCTGAGGAAATTATCGTGATCTCTTCATCTTGCGCTGCTTGAATGGCGTCTTTTAGTGTATTAAAATCACGCGCTGCAATTATTGTACTTGTTCTACGGTTCCTAAGCCCGTCGGCAAACCGTTTAATTGCGTAATTTTCGTTTAACGGGCGCAGAACATTATAATGATCAGAATTTCCGTCCGATTGGGTAATAGTTAAATCCGCGAACAATTCAGAAATTTCCTTGCCAAAATCAGCAACAGTGCGTTCATTTTGCTTACATGTTTGAAGTTTCATTTGTATGGCCGATGCTGATTTTCTTGGTAATAATTGTTTGCGCATATCGGTCAGTAATTCTGATATATTCTCGTATTTACTAGATAATTTTAGCTTACCCGATTGAGACAGCCTAGTTTTTAAAATAAAGGAAATTAATTTTTTATTCGATTCGTTATCTAAGGTAGTGGCATAGTACTCAATACTATCAATTAATTCTTTCGTATTTTCTTCTTTGTCACTCATGACTGGCAGAAGACTTAACGCGACCTTCAGATCGAACGTTGCCATTTTTAATATTTCTTCACTTTCTTTTTTTATATTGCAAAGATTCTTTACTTCACTGTACAATAACTTAAAATCCTGACAATATTTATCAATTAAAATTTTTTCTTCTTTACTTTTTAAATGATATACCTTAGTAATAGCATCTATATAAGTGTTATATTGTTCTAATAATTCATTTGCCTCTTTAAGCTTAGTTTCAATTATTTTTCCACATCGTCTTTTAGGTCCAATTTTAATTAAGTAGGTTCTAATCTTTGAAAGCTCTTCATTTAAATTTTCCAAATATTCTGACATACATAAAATCGCACTTACCTATATATTTATACTATTTATATTATATACTTAAAGTCTATAATGTACATATTATAATGTAGTATAACCGTTTATTAAAATAAAAATTTTTTTTGTATCGCACTTAAATTTTCATCATTTTTACCACACTTACACTGATATTGAATGGGGTTTTCACTCACTAGTGTACTAGTTTATCAAAGCAATTTGCTTCGTGACAGGAACATCTTGCGACTCAGGTTTCTTCATAAGGAATCGGGGTCGTCGTCGTTACAAGGAATGCTCGCTCCTTCTTACATTTTGTTTAACCGTATTATACCTGCATCAACGCCTCGCTGCACTCTTTTATTGAAACACCTCACACAATATCGGATCATAATGATAGCTCCAACCATCAACAGTATTATGATAATTGCCACCATGGACCACGAAATGATCCCAATATTGGTCACGATATGATTGTTTGTAATTTGGTTGTTAACACCGACTTGTGCGGTGACTTCCGGTTTTTCAGGTATTTTTGAGTTACACATTTTTGGCACTAAAATTTACGTCCACGTCCGTTAAGTGTCGATTAGAATAAATAATATACATTTTAAGTCCGTTGAGCCAAACTGTAACCGGGCACTAGCTACATCCCAAAAATGGCAGGGTCGCCATGTAGGGAGAGCGTACGACGGAGACGAATGAGACAACTCGATGCTTGATTAACACTGAATATAATAAGTAATAACATTGATGTAAATACATGGTGCTTAACAATAACAATTCTTATACTACAATATATTTAAAAGAATCTATCTTATAATCACAGAACAAAACGCTCCTAAAAATGGCAACACAATAGAAATATAATTCACAGGTCTACACAGTAATTAAATCAACACATTGTAAACACAACAGTACATAGAATACATAAGTGTATATAACTTACTCAACACGACGTGCACGCACGAAAGCTCGAACAGCAATGTCGCTGTCAGTGAGTCACGCTGCCTTTTATAAGAAACGGTAAGGTAGTAATGGAGGCTTAAGTAACACGGCCTCTCCTGATACGCCGGCGTCCTCGTCAGTAGTCTATGAACGAGCCTGGGCTGTTAGTCCTCGGTCTAGACCCTAGACTAGTAAGGGCATTGACAGTCCAACGCCTGGGTATTGCTGGGGTGTCCTGTTTGAGCCGTCGGAAATTGCTGCAGACAATTCTTCTTCAATATCTAAGTCCAGGCAAGGCTTTGATAGCCCAATATCCGAACTTGGCGCTGCTACAGACGCTGAAGGTCCTGCTTCAGAATCATCAGTATCATTATCTGTAAGCAACCATTGTGTGTCGAAATGACATTTCGTTTTTCATTAGGTAGTAATCACTCATTTTGGCTTTGTTTTACTAACAAAACGTATTTACACATAATAGTTAAGACATCGTATAAAAATCGCGTCTACGTCATTTTATGCAACGCCTTATACGATACCAAGTACTGGAGAAGGTGCAGACAACTCCGTGTTGATGTGATGTCCCAACTATGGTTGTGCTCGCAGATCATGGTCAGCACTGGAGTTGCTGAATGGTGTTCACATGATATTCAGCGACGATGGCAGCTAGTGTGATAAGTAGCTGGGTGGGTGACTATCGCCAAGTGCGACGAACGCAAAAAGTAGCGACTAACGCTGAGTAGGCGACTAACGCCAAGTGCGACGAACGCAATAAGTAGCGACTAACGCTGGGTAGGTGACTAACGCCAAGTGCGACGAATGCAATAAGCAACGACTAACGCTGAGTGGATGACTAACGCCAAGTGCGACGAACGCAAAAAGTAGCGACTAACGCTGGGTAGGCGACTAACGCCAAGTGCGACGAACGCAATAAGTGGCGACTAACGCTAGTAGGCAACTAACGTCAAAGAACTTACTTTCAAAGAATGATGCACACGTTTCCGGGCACCACTCTCTCGCCATGGCACCGTATATTGTGTCGCTGCCTGCGTTATCTTACCGTAACCTCCACTGAGTAACTCCAGCTCATACCGTCCCTTGGGCAGAACTCTTTATCACTTTGTACGGTCCTCGCATTCCAGGGTCCAATTTGCCTGTCGATTAGGAGTATTTGATTACGAATACCAGGTCTCCAACTTGATGCGTTCGAGGTGGACGTGTTTGTCTATTGGTATGCACGTCCTGCTGCTGTTGATTCTTATTGAGTAGTTCGCTTGCTCCACTTCTCTGAAGTTCGTGACGAGACTCTCTATTCGGTGTTGTATCTTCGATCGCCACGTCGCGTATTAACGCGCGAATCACTGGAGTAGTCGCCTCATTCCCGATCATCAGGTTCAATGTAGAAACTTGAGTGGTCTTTGTTTAGTAATATTTAAAACTAGTTGAAACTTCCAGAGAGTTTCTGACCACGAGTTTTTATGATTGACTTCTATACGTAACATGTTTAAAACGGTACGCATATATCTCTCCACTTGGCCGTTAGATCGGTGCTTTTCCGGGGTGATATAGTGAATGTCATTACCAAGTTCCGATATCCACAAGACGAATTCATTTGACGCGAACATACGTCCTCTGTCTGCTACTATCAACTTCGGTGCTCCAAACAAGGAGATTGCTTGTACTGGTACTCTTTTTAGCTCACTAATTTTTTTGACGATATATCGGGTAGAGGAGGCAGAATTTAGTGAACGCGTCTACTGGTACTAGTAAAAAACTTATATCCTTCGGATATTGGCAAGGGACCCAATGCGTCAATATGCACAGTACTAAAAGGAGTATGAGGTTTTTCCCAAGAGGTGATGGTCTGACGTGTTGGTTTTGTGTGAGTTTCTGACAAATAATTTTCTTGTTCTGGGCCCTAGTAAAATTCCACATTACGTTTAATCCAATGGGCTATGCACGTTTTCTTAATGGAGTATCCCTTAATGTAGCGTCGAAAATATCCGGCTAGCCCCAGAAATTGTCTCGCTTGGCCAGACATTGGTGGGCACTGGGGCATTAATGAGGGCGTCTACCTTGTGTGGACTCGGCCTAACCTGACCCTGACTAACAATGCGACTCAGGTACTCCACTTGTATCGCTAAAAATGTGCATTTCCCAAGATTTATGGAAAATCCAGCCTCGGTAAGGGTCTGCATCCTGGCGTAACAACGCAATACCCTCCTCTTTGGTGGAACTCATAATCAAAACATCGTCGTCGTAAACCAATACTTGACCAGCGTCTATGAATTTTCGAAGGGTGTCGTTTATTATACGTTTATAGAGTTGGTTACTCCATAGGGCATTTTGATATATTCAATATGTCCTTCAGGTGTCACGAAACCTGTAGCCATATCTAAACTGGTAAAATATCTGGAGTTACCTAGTCGGTCAATGTGGTCATCGATCAACGGTAATGGATACCGATATTTTACGGTGAAACGATTTAGAGCCCTGAAGTCCACACACATTCGGTCTGAGCCGTCCTTCTTTTTGATGAGGTTTATTTTTTTATTATTTACCAGAAATTAAGAACTCTGAGTATTCGTTGATAACTTCTATCAAGGTATCGCATCTGCACCGTGCAATGGCGTCTTTATTTCAATTTGTTCGGATTTATGGACTGAATTAAGTTGAGTCGAGTTTCCCACAGAACGGGTCAAGCATTATCGGTCCTTTGTCCTTACGTAGGTGATGCCATCGCGATTGAGAATGTCAGTTCCAATAATGATGGAAGTTGACATTTATCTAGCGGGTACAACCATGAGATCGGACTCGATTGAAATCTGACTCAGTTCAACGTTGACGGTTATGTAGGATGTGGCTAAATAAGTACTTCAGAACATCCGAGGAAATTAAAGAAACATTCAGGGCGTATCTGTCTATGAGTACGACCATGGATACTCCCTCAACAACGGCTATAGTAATCTCACTCCTTGTATTCGTCTTGTTATTGCCAGATGAGTCGGAACATAAATTGACATTGCGCTGATTGCGGGCTTCCGAACGATTCTTGGCAAAGCATTTGTCCTCAGAGTGGCCTCATTTTTTACAAAACGTGCAAGACACGGCGAGTTTTGATGCTCTATTAAGACTTGGATATAAGTTTGTTTTCCTAGGGCAGTTTCCTATGTGACCTCTCTGACTACAATTAAAGCATTTGGGTTCCGAATGAGTCCTCGAACCATGTAGTGGACGGTTTTTTGACAGCTGTTGCGGCTCCTGCTTTTAAAAAGCATTTTCTGTATAAATAGATAGAAAACATACAAGTTTTCCGGAGTGAGGTCCGCATTCGCTGCCGCCACTCGTATTTGAGGGTTATCTATACAACGAATAACAATGGAGGTCATAAGTTCGCAGCTGAGACCCTTGACTATCTTTAGGCGAAGTAAAGTGCGACAATCATAATTTGAATATGTGAGATATCGATCCGATGAATTTGAATTCGACTTGAAAGTTGATCCACGTATGGTCGTTCGTAACCCATTCATTAAGCCACACCTTAGTGTCACCTGTAAGACAAAAGGCCACCCTCGAGAGGCACTCGTGGTCGCTCCAACCATTAGCATCCTTTGCGCGATTTACTTCTTCGCACCATGATTCGATGTTGTGAATAGAGGGGTCGAAATTTGACACAAAATGACTTTGAGACCTAACTGGCTGCAAGGATCTAATCGCGTCTGCTAAGGCCTTAGTCGATTCAGAAATGTTTACGTTTTCGACCATCGACTCGCCTCCAGTAATTGAGGAGTTTTCAAATGTACGTACCCGCTCCGTCGGAGGAGCGCGGTAGGGCTGAGTGATACTAGTATATAGGGCCGGGTAAGGTAAGGTAAGAACCTCGCGCCACCGTCAAAGTTTCATTGGAAACGGATACGTCTGAGTTATTAACGAATGTGCGGGAGGTCGCTGTGTGATTGCCTCCCACCACGGTCTCAATATTAGGTGTGGAGACATTAACTGCGTATTTTTTTTTCAACAGCGTCTAACCGTCGTAAGATTGTGCTTAACATGCTATGTAATGTTTTATCTGGCGGTGAGCGAGATTTATAGGTACGTGAATCTCGGTGCGTGCTTTCTCGCAAGTTACGCTGCGATCTGCTTTTCGAGTGGTGTGGCGACCTGCTACGATGACGACGCGACCGCTCGTCACGTGTTTCTCCGCTAGTGCGACAACGCGATTCACGTCGTGGCCTTGAACGACTATGCGAGCGACACCACGATCCGTTTCGTGGCCTACTACGCGAGTGGTTACGGGAACGCGACTCCCTATCACGCTTACGATAACCACGACGTTCTTTATCCGACATGTTTCAATAAATAAATAAATAAATAAATAAATAAATAAATAAGCAATTTTTTTCAAAAAAAAAGCAAAAAAACACTTATGACAAAAAAAAAATGTTGTTTACCAACTATGAAGCGTTTTGTTTAGCCTTGCAACTATGTGGGCTGATGGTCTTCATATCCCACTTCTGATGTCAGGAATCAGGAATGGGAATCATTAAAAAAACTATTTGTTATAATTAATCCTTATTTATAAATTCAAAAGAATCTTTCTTATAATCACAGAACAAAACGCTCCTAAAAATAGCAACACAGTAGAAATATGATTCACAAGTCTACACAGTAATTAAATCAACACATTATAAACACAACAGTACACATACATATTATATGTAATACATAAGTGTGCATAACTCACTCAACACGACGTGCACGCACCGAAAGCTCGAACAGCAATATCGCTGTCAGTGAGTCACGCTGCCTTTTATAAGAAACGGTGAGGTAGTAATGGACGCTTAACTAACAATATATATTTTTTTAAATATGTTTGTTTGGACCCCCTTAGGGTAAAAGCCTCCTCCAATGACCCCCAATGCTCACGATTCCCCGCGACACGCAACAACGTCTCTGTCTGCCGTCGTCGTCAGTCCATCGGCCCATTTGGCGCACGGTCGACCTCTCGCTCGCCACACTCGCGGACTATCCCACTTGACACTAGTCGTTGTCCGCCTTTTATATATGTATCTGGCCATGTGACCTGCCCACTTCCACTTAGTCTTTAGAGTGAATGTTAAGACATCATTTACCTTTGTTTTGCGGCAGATGTCAACACTCCTTACTCTGTCTGTCCTTCACCTTTATGCCTAAGCAACTTCTCTCCATTTTTCTTTGCGTGTTTTGGATTTTGTTCCGGAGATCAAACGTCCATGTTTGGCAGCCGTAGGCGAGACATGGACGAATTTCTGAATCCATAACAATTTTTTTTCTTGATAGTGGGAGCTGTGATTTAAATATTTCCTTTTGAGCCCAATATTTTTTCCAGCTTATAGCTATTCTCCTTTCCTTTTCTTCCGTATTTCTTTCTTTGTGAAACGATATCTGTTTGCCTAAGTAGATTTACTTTTCGATGAATCCGAGAGGAGTGCTATCTGTCGTGATGGGCATCTCGCTGTAATTAGTCATAACTTTTGTTTTGCCCAAATTCATTTCAAGCCCCACCTCTATACTGACACTGTGTAGGTCTTTTATCATGGTGTTTAATTGTTGTGGACTCTCCGCAAACAGGATGATGTCGTCAGCGAACCGCAAGTGACTGAAATACTTTCCGCTCATGTTAATTCGTTGTTTCAACTATGATAACTTTTGTATTATATGCTGTAGGACGGCTATAAATAGTTTTGGAGAAATAGAATCACTTTGTCTCACGTCTTTGCATATGTTAATTTTTGATCCTGTTATGTCAAGCTTGACTCTACTTGTACTATTTCTAGAAATATATATTCAGAAATATATATTATATTGGAAGAAATTATATTCTTAAAATATTTATGTACTTTTCTGATGAAGATCCTAGCTGGGGAAACTTCTGTCGCTCAATGTGTAGTACAGCGATATTCAAATAAATATTCTTGTAACTTTTCATTAATTTTATATTTACAAGAATAAGTTCCTAAAATTGTCTTAATCATTTTTCTAGACGTCCTGACGCTATTATCCGTCTGACCGTTACTAAATGGTTAATATATTGGGAAGGTTATTTACAAGATGCCGTTATTTGTTCCGATACACATTGTCCAGAGAGGTTCCGAAGGCGCAATTTATTTATTTTATTTTATAGGAAATGAAACTATTTTTCCGGATTTAAATCGCGTATATTTGTTTTTTCAAACAAACCGACGTCAGTCAACCGTGACCATGGGACCTGTAAAGGGCCCGAAACGTCGGTTTCTTTGAAAAAACAAATATACGCGATATCAATCCGGAAAAATAGTTTCATTTCCTATGTGTAACAATCGCGAAAACCTAAGAACTCGATATTTTATTTTACGTTATTTAATTATTTATTTAAATTTATTTCAATTTAGCTTAATCTAATACAATATATATCGTGTTCTTAGGTTTTCGCGATTGTTACACATAGGAAATGAAACTATTTTTCCGGATTTAAATCGCGTTTATTTGTTTTTTCAAACAAACCGACGTTTCCGGCCTTTTACAGGTCCCATGGTCACGGTCATGGTCGGTTTGTTTGAAAAAACAAATATACGCGATTTAAATCCGGA
>NW_020653713.1:199847-213645 GCF_003589595.1 Hyposmocoma kahamanoa
AATATTAGCACCTAATGTGTTATTGCGATGCCTAAACTAAGTAAATGTATACCTGTATTTTAGGCATCTTTTTGGATAAATTTCTTTATGATTACAGCTTAAAAATATATTTTCTATATTTAACAATAAAATAATTAGTAGTTATAAATTAATGGTTACCTATATAAAACAACAAATTGTAATTATGAAACAATTTCCAGCAACTCCTCTGTTTTATTGTAAGTCTTACTCTTCAACCACAATTTGACGATCCTTTTACATTATATTTTATTGATGGCGAAATAATGCAAATTCGAATTTAAAGTAAAGGAATGTACCAAGGAAGAAAAAGAATTTATGCGAGTGTGCTGTGCGGAGTTGTGCACGAGATGAAAAGGTATCGAGTCGTCTTTGGTTGGTTACAGTAACGGAATGAAATTGAGTAATTGAGTGCTTTTTCAAAATTATTTGTTGGATAAACAATTGCCGAACCGAGAGGACATCGCACTTGTTTACGAGTTTGCGGGTTGGATAATCGAAAGGACGGAAATTAATGACTATATGAACAGCTCTCTGCGCGCTTTCCCGGTTTATCAGGGTGGTCTTATGTGCACCGCCCCAGGATGTAATGCAGTAAAGTAGCAGTGATTGACAGAGGGCTACATACACTGATTTGAGAAAGGCGCTGCTAGCATGTCTTAAATTTTTAAAAACATCAATTTTCGAACTCTAGAAGTAAGCGCTACAATATGGTGTTTGAAACACGTAACGTAAGATGTTTGTCAATTATGACACCTAAATATTTACTGTCGTTTGTGCTGTGCAGTGTTGGACAATAACACAGAGATTTTGAAGAGTTGTGAAGAGATATTTTATGAGAAAGTCATATATTTAGTTTTGCTACTATTCAGTGTAAGGGCATTCGCTCTGAGCCACTCGGTTACTGAGTTAAAACCAAATTGAGCTTGTGAAAATTTTTCATTCCAACTTGAGGCGCTGAATAATAAAACTGTATCATCGGTGTAAGATTTGATCTTGTCACCAGAGAGGGAAAGAGCGCATAGTAAGTTAATATAGACGAGGAATAGGATTGATCCTAATACGCTTCCTTGAGGAACGCCATATTGAATCGGTAATTCGTCACTCGTTATTTTGTCAATCGTCACGCGGTGTTTTCTGTCAGAAAGATAGTCGTGTAAAAATTTGAGCTGCATTCCTCTCATTCCAAGCTTATTTGTGTTTAAAAATATGTTTAAAAATATTGGTATGTTTACAGTGTCAAAGGCTTTTGCGAGGTAAGGAAGATAGCTAAACATTTATTCTTCGAGTCCAAATTTCTTACAATGTAATCAGTCAATTCATCAACTGCGTCATTCGTCAATAGCCCTGTTCTGAACCCAAATTGAGATGTCGATAGAAGTTTCTTAGTTTCTAAATAATTAACAAGCTTTTTATAGATTATTCTTTCAAGTAGCTTAGGAATAGATGGCAATATTGCAATTGGACGGTAATTGTTAATATTGCTTTTGTGAATAGATTTTATAAGAACTGTTTTCAGTACTTTGGGAAATGTTCCCGTTAATAAACAGAGATTGAAAATGTAGGTCAGGGGTGGAATCAAACAATTTTTATATTGTTTAATAAAAGAGCAGGGAATTTTGTCAATTCCTGTCGCACAGTCATTTCTTAAAGTCATAATAATGTTTTCAATTTCAGTTTCGTCAGTGTTGATCAAGGCAAATGAGTGCAATTTGAAGCGTGAGACGAGGTCATGGTTGCTGCTGAAAGTGGGACGTTGATTTTTGCCTTTTGAGCTAGAAGTTTTCGTACACTAGTGAAGAATGAATTTGCAGAGTTAACAGTTTGAACTGCATGTACTATGTTTACAATTAGTTGCAGGGGCCGACGATTCGGAGTTAGTCATGTTCGTAATATTTTTAATGACTTTCCATAATCTCTTTTTATCGAGACCTGCATTAATTATTTGTGTCTTTTCGTACTTAAGTTTTAATTCTTTAATAGATTGTTGCAGAAATTTCTATGTCTATAATAACTAGTTTTAAATATGGGATTGTTCGGAAACTTAACAATTTTTTTATGAAGTGTCTCTCGATTTTTAATGCAGCGCAATAAGCCTGGGGTAATCCAAGGTTTAATTATTTTATGGCGGCGCGTAAATCTTTTAGTTGTTGTATTCATTTCTATAATTTTAGTGAGCAAACTAATAAAATATTCCATGGCTATATTGGCCTCGGCTGAATTGTATATTGGTGACATACCTAAGCTAGCAAGGTCATGAGACACGCCCTCCCTATTCAGTTCTGTATAAGAATTGATAGACTGGGTTCTATTGAAACTCTTTTGTATGCTTAGTAGTAAGGTATAGTGGTTAGTTAGGTAGTTTTTAACACTATAGTTTTTACGGTAAGGATATTTTTGGCTAATATATGGTCTAAGCAATTACAATCTCTCGTCGGATGAAGATGGGTTGGGAGGTAACCAAGAGAAGCTGTTAGGTTTAAGCATTCGCCTGAGCTGCTATCTTCATTGTCGTTCTTAATGTCAATATTAAGGTCACCAAGAATAAATATGTTTCGAAAAGATGAAAGTGTTTTCATAATGTCACTTAAGGAAAGCAAAAAATTTGTGATGTTTCTGTGTGAAGGGGAGCGATAAATCGTAACTATTGCAATGTCATTACCAATTTTTAAAATCAAGTTGTTAGCGTCCACTATTTTAGGTTCCTCTATCAAGACGTTTGATATGTCAGTTTTTACGTAAAGAGCTAAGCCATCATTCTGAAGTACATTGTTTTCCTTACTACCATATGAATTATAGCCATCTAAATGTGGAATTGAGGTGGTTTTAAGTAAACTACACTCAGTTAAGATAAAGATGTTAGGTTCAAAATCAATAAGGTTTAACAACGATAAAAGATCGTCAAAATTGATACTTCTAATATTCTGTAGAATTATTTTTATATTTTTTTATTATTTTTAGAATTATACACGCTGTGCTGTCAGTTCTAAAATATAGTTACAAGTCGCAATGTACTGCTAAACTTCGTAATCGAGCCGCCCAATCCTCGACAGTCTCCTCCTCTGCTTGAACAGCGTTGTAAAAGTTACATAGTGTTGAAGTCAGGTGTTGGTGTAATAGTTCTACCAACTCACTAAATTTCGAAGTTTCTACCTGCTTCGGATGACTGAGATTTCGTAATAATAAGTACTCATCGTCCGCTAGATGAGTAATAAGAACTACATGCTTCTTTTCCTCGGTCTGAAAGTCATTCAAACATAAAAATTGTTTCACTCGGTTACAAAATATTTCCCATTCACGATGTTTCAGATCAAAAGTTGGTAGGGTTTCGATGCTCATCTTCGCCAGTTGATAGATATGGGGAATATATATATAATTTACAACCACGAATGAAACGCATGAATTTCAGGAACTGATACTTATCTCAAAAACTCACACGTCAAGACAATGCACGTCATAAACAACCATCGAATACATCAGTCTCCCTTTTTATACAATAAGATAATTTCAGATTCAGTCCAAATGTGAGGTACCACTTCCTCTTCTAATATCTTATTCCATAGTGGCGTGATCGGCGTCAATAGTAGAGTTCTTGCGTACTTGATGCATTCGTTAGTAATCCCGTCCTGTCCTGCAATTTTTCCACTTTTCTTTTTCATGATTTGTTTCAGGATTTCTGGTTCTGTGAACTTTTGAACTGGGAATGTGTTAAGTTGTGTTAAGTTCGATTTGCTGTACAGCTCTGTATAGAAGTTCGTTGCAGTATCTACGATTTCCTTGCGGGATTGTCCCTTTGTAGAACCAAGACAAAGTCATGGTATCCATTTCTTGGATCTATCTAGTTATTTATGTCATCAACATCATTCCTTTATTCATAATACAATATACAATTGTGTTTGAATGTCAACCCATAGCTAATTCAATAATTTACATTGTAAAAAAAAACACATAATAATAATTTACAACATTGTCAATTAATTAATTGAAAATTCTTCAACTGAGTAGCAGCACTTTTCCAACAATAAAGATTTCAATTTTTGTTTGAAAATGTTTACTTCGTTTATAATTTTAAGGTCCATGGGTAATTTATTAAACAATTTCACAGACTGATACTGGGGACAGTGCCTCACAATGTTTCATTTGGAATCGTAATCATTTTCAAAATTTTTCCTCCTAGTATTTTCTCGTTCACTTTGCTGTACATTTGACTCTAAGTTCATTCTCCTTTTTAAAAGTCCCGTCAGCAACACCAAGATATATAAGCTTGGTACCGTGAGTATCCCTAACTTCCTGAAATGTTGCTGACGTGACTCCCAAGGTGAACCCGTACCATAGTGCGAATGGCCCTTTTTTGCAAAGCAAAATCGCCCTCTGCATTATATTTGTAACTATTACCCCACAATAAGTCTAAATTCAATCAAAGCGTGATAGACCGACTTTAATTGTTCTCTAGTAAGCATGTCTCTCAAACTACGCAGGGCATAACAGGCAGAACTAATAGAGTTCTCCAAATATATGACCTCATGTTTCCAATTTAGAATATTATCTATATGAATGCCAAGAAACTTTACTACCTCTTTAATTTCTATATGTCTACCATTCAATTAAACATCCAAGGTATATCTATTTCGTGCAGTGGTTTTAAACAGTAGGATATTCGTTTTCGATGGATTTATTTGTAATGCATTAATATTGAACCAGTTATCAAAAGCTGTAAGTATGTTATTTACGTGGTCATTCAATTGGTTGTTGTCTCTGCAAGATATAATTGCGTTTGTATCATCAGCAAAATTTATTATAGATAGTCTTACAATAGCGTCAGATTTATATATATAATTTATGAGGTCATTTATGAATATCATAAAAAATACTGGTCCTAATATTGATCCCTGAGGGACTCCTCTCGTGACTTTTATAATTTTTGATGTTTGGACTATCTCATTACCATCAGAAGCAAAGTCTTTTATTTCTATAAATTGTTTTCGGTTGCATGAATAAGACTTCAACCGTTCAAGATTATTATTTCTAACTCCATAGTGCTCCAATTTAGCAATCAATAAATCGTGGTGTCTACTAAGTCAAAAGCTGCACTTAAATCAAGGAAAACACCGGCTACTTTCTGCTTATTTTTGATTTCTCGCATTATATCACCAATTAAAGTGTCTATACGTCACTAGTCCCGATACCATCACGATAACCAAGTTGTCTAGGGTGCAGCACTGAGTATCAAGTTAGATGTGAAATCAGCTGAGACTTGATTATCTTTTCAAATATTTTTGAAAGAGTTGGAAGGAAAGAGATTGGTCTAAAATTCTTAGGATTCGTCTTAGAGGCTTTCTTATGCACCGGAATTATTTTGGCTAGCTTTAACTGTTTACTGTTCAGGAAAAACATTTTCCTTTAAGCATAAGTTAAAAAAGTATGTCAATGGTTGCGCAAGAAGATTATTGTTCTCTTTAATCGGGGTTATGGGAATTTCATCATAGCCGCTCGAATTTTTTGATTTCATATTGTTCACTATCATGCACATTTCACTACCGTTAGTCATGCAGTACTCCATATTATATTCCACGCGTTTCGTGTTGTCTTGTAATATAGTAAGGGCAGTATTTATTTTGGCCTGAACTGGATTTTTTCCATGGTCGAAAATGTCACTAAAAATCCTAGCAATCTTTTTTGAATCATGAATAAGTTTGTTGTCCATTTTAAGTATAAACTTTTCTGGAACATTTATTCTATTCTGTTAGTCAGCTAGTTTACTGTTTACCATATGCCTTTAGAACAATTTACATTTTTCCTTATTTCTGACTGCACAGAGAGACGGTGAGCCCATCGTAAGAGTTTTCTATAAATACTTAAGTATCTATGCCGATAGTTTATTACAGATTCGTGATTGTTTATTGTATAACTACCTAGAAACCTCTTTGTCTTGCTTGATATTTTTACACTTTTTGTCAACCATTCTATTTTATTATGTTTATAGAGGTTAAGTTTTTTCTTAGTTTTTTTTTTTAAACAGTTACAGAAAAATCCAGTAAATACCCGTAGAAATTAGTTTAAACTAAATGTGTACCAGTTTTCTTCTAAAATTCTATTTCTAAAATTTCCTTTATTTCTTTTAGTGAATTTCATTCTTTTTACAACCATACCTGGCTCTATCCATTTCTTACCGTCTCAGCGTATATTAGTTTCGGTTTTGTAGGATCTTTCATGTTTGCGGATTTATTTTTCTTCGTATGTTGCTTAGTTCCCTGCCGAGGTGCTTGGCTGCTGGACTGGGACTGTTGTAACGATTCAGAGAGGTTTCTCTTATTTGTTTGGCTGCGAGATTTATGTTTATTATTGTTTAGTACAATAAGTTTGTCACTTAATAAAGGCGGTGTTACCAAGCTCTTTTTCCTTTTCCAGTTGAGTCTGCAGCTCTTTGCGTTTCTTCAGGACTTCTGTAGGGTAGTTTTCTTTTATGTAGTAGGAAGTGTTAAGTAGAAATCGCTTATTTTTCTGTATTTTTAGTTTTTGACCCATTGTGCTAAATGTTATTATGACTGACCTTACTAAGGAGACAATCCTTTTCTCCATATTCTTCTTACTGCCGCTACGCTATTAACGTCGCATGGTACCAAGAGATGTTTGTATTATATCTAATATAACTTTTCTAATTCATGATAAAATTTTTCAAGTTCATCAACTCCAAACATTACTAAATTTTTGCGTCTGCTTTGTCATTCCAAGTCGTTTATTCTGGTGCTTTGTTAATATATATTTTTTTCAAAAGTTCATTCTGTAGTTATAAGCTGCTGAATTTATTGTCGGTGTTGCTGCTAATCGTATCTTTTAAATCTTCCTTCATTTCCAGCATCTGTTCTTTAATTTCTGATGTTTGCTGAATTAACTCTTGTTGAATGTTTAGAAATATCATTTTTAATTCTTCCATTTCAATATTTTTTATAAGTTTTGCTTTATTCGTTAGTGCGCTCAAGTATATTGATCTTCAGAAACCTCAGTCACTTAGTGGTGTCAAGGTCTGACGCTAGGTGTCGGTTGAGGTATCACCAATTTTTGATCGTTAAATGCGTCATGCAGTGAAGACTGCTGTGGTATATTGTTGCAATGAATATCGGTAGATGGCGCTAGTAGTATTCGCACAATTAATTGGTCGTTCCAAACATTATATTGCATTTTAGGTCATTGTTTTAATTGACTATTACAAGACACTAAGTGACACTCGAACAAATATGATTCGCAATCAATTATTGACACATTTCAACTTAGTTCGAATACAAAAAGGCAATCACTGCCGGTTATGAAAAATCAAGTTACTTAAAATTTTCTGGATATTATCATCAGACTTTGATTCAACAACACTTTTTATCACTGTTTTACTTTGATATAATGCTCAAAGTAAGTAAAAGCGAAGTATAACTGTTTATTTTTAATTTTTGAACACGGACGTAGCGGTAAACAAACAAATAATTGCGTAACTTGCACACAAAAAATAGTCCAATTGAGAATCTCCTCTTTTTTCCTTCCCCAAAAAAGGAATTTAATTGCCTCTGTGAAAGTGCTGAAACATACTTAAGAAACGTACGAGAGATGATTTATAGGTTGCGTTTAATTTAATTTTGTCACATTTACGCTACAAAAATAAAAGGGATTCTGTAGTACAAAATTATCATTTGCTTTATTGTAAAAGAAAACATGATGAAGATGCTTTTGCGCACCGAAGCGAATTCTCAAAACGGTTCAAAAATAATGTGAAGTTGTAACGTATTGATGAGACCTGTGAATTGATAAACAAACAACTTTCACACTTTAAAACGGAACACGTTTCTTTCTCTTTACTTGAGGCCATCGTCAAACATATTGCTGGGTTGCGTGAAAGGAGCCTCATGCCAAATCATTAAACAACTCGCTTTCTACTGGCTATGATAATCTAAGTACTAAAATTATTAAAAATTTCGCGAGCGATTTGTCTCTGGTACTGTCGGAACATGAAAATATTCCGCTAATAGCATATAAGCATTGAAAAGTAAACTAAACCAATTACTTGAATCCCCATATCTGATGTGAGATATGGCTTGTTGTGGCTTGTAATATATATATATATATATATATATTACAAGCCATTTTCTGGATACATATGTACTTATCTCTCGCCGTTCTCCCATCGGGGCAGGCAGAGAAATGTTTATACCTGTAGTGCGTTTCCGTCTTTTTATGAAGTTTTTCTCAATTCACGTAACATTAACCATCATAATTTATTCAGCAAACTCATGTATCACAAAATCTTTTTCTAGATAGCATGTATCCTGGCACAGCCAATAGCACAGATTATATCATAATAGTTAATATCAATAGTCTAAATGACTGTAGGTATGTTAAGTTATGCGTACCACAAAGTTTAATTTATAATAAAATAAATACACCTATAAAAGATATTCTGCACATGCTAACAAACATAAAAACACAAATAATGTCACAAAAATGAAGAAAATGCGTAGGTGAGCTAAAAGAGAACAAAGAAACAATTTTCTGTCGACGAACGCTATGCTACTAGATCAAAACAATCTAACATTGAAATTTCAAATAATAATAATAAAATGCACACACTCAACATAGCCCCGCACTTTGAATGTGTACTAAATGAAGTTTATTCCATTTATAAATATAATACAAAGATTATTTTAGCAGGTGACACAAATATCAATACTCTGTTACCGGGTAAAATTACTACGCACTATAAAGACCTCGCTCTTAATTATAACTTGACTATGCATATAACTGAACCTACCAGAAAAAAGTCGTGTCTTGATCATATTCTCAGTAATATAGAAAATGCAAGCTCAACAATCTTACCTCTGTATCTGTCCGACCATGAAACTGCACAATTATTAAAATACCCAGTAAAATCTAAAGGTAATAAGCCTAAAACATATTATTTTTATAAAAGAGACTACAGTGAAGATAATATTTTTAAATTTAATCATTGTTTAGAAAATCTTAATTTTAATGACATTTTTGAAGAATCTAATATAAACTTAGCATTTAATAAATTTTATGAGCTTTTTAGTCTGTTCTATCTCCTTTGTTTCCCCAAGATAAGAATTAAGAAGGATTTAAATAAGAAACAAAAATGGATCACTAGAGGCCTAAAAAATAGCTGCAAAACAAAAAGACTCCTAAGATTTAAGTGCTATAAACACAAAAATAATGCAAATAAATTAAAATATTTAAAATTTTCAAAACTATTAAAAACGTGTATATGTATATAAACTCAAAAAAAATTACAACATACGTTTTATTAATAATAGTAAAAATAAAAGTAAAGCGACTTGGACAATAATCAACAATGAAATTGGTTCCAATAACTTACAGAAAAATGAAATTGAATGTATAAAAAATGACAATAAATTAATAAAAAATACAACAGAAATGGCCAACGTATTTAATTCATATTTTATAAAAACAACTGAAAGAGATTTTATCGATAGGCCTAAAAGACAACACAAGCTCTGTAACCGCCCTCAGTCAATGTTTTTAATACCAATGACTGAGAGTGAAGTTTGGAAGGAGGTGATGTCTTTAAATAATACCAGTTCTGAGGGATTTGATGAAATTTGTACCAAAGTAATCAAAACCTCCATTCACAACTTGATTTTTATTTTTACGCACCAAATTAATTTATCTTTCATGACAGGAATTTTTCCAGACATATTAAAGACTTCCATCATTAAGCCCCTACACAAAAAGGGTGACAAAAATGACGTTAGTAACTACCGTCCCATAACTCTTATCCCAATATTTTCTAAAATAATTGAAAAATATATGCATAAACGTTTAAGTGAATACTGTGATAAATTTAAATTAATACGCAATGAACAATTTGGGTTTCAAAAAAATAAATCGACAACACTTGCCACTTTTACCTTAATGAAAGAAGTTTTAAGCAAAATTAATAATAAAATCTTGACCACAGTGCTCTTCTTTGATTTAAGTAAAGCATTTGATTTCGTTTCACATGACTTTCTACCTCGTAAGGCCCAACGGCTTATATTTAGGTCCTCAAGTCACTTGTAGTTCAGACCCAACATATCTTCTAATTTCGTCGGATAACGACCCGGCGTCATAAATCTAGGACACAATTTTTAAAGTTGTTTATTTGTAGTTCCGGACTGCCAAGCCTCAAAATATTTTTTTAATACCATGAAACGAAACAACACTATTGTCGTGATTTGTTTATTTTGACGTTTAGAAAAAGAATTACTTGTCATTTTTCAAGTGTCAGCTACGAAAATGGCGAGGTCAGAAGATCGACGTAAGTAAATCCTTTTTTATTTTTATGATCATTACGTTTCACATTGTAAATTATATTGTAAATGTAAGTTTACATATATAATTATCATATTGTTCAAAAATTACGTAGCAATATTATGTCACAGAAGCACAAAATGTTCGAAAAGTTTTATGTCATAATTTTAGGATCATGGGTTTTTAGTGTTAAAAGTGGATTTTCCTTCGCGGGACATTGGGCATTTTTTCAGTATTTTTCTATTATTTTCAGATCTCAGCGAGAAAGAGATAGAAGCAGAAATCAATCTGGACCTGGACCTGTCAGAGTTCGAGGATTTTGAGGATGCCGAAGATTGAGAACCTTCACTACTTTCTTTATAATTATTATTCTTTGTATTTAACATTTAAAAAGAAGGGAATTAATTAAAATTTTGTTTGTCTATATTGCGTTTTATTTAAGAAGGATACATAAACTATGTAAAGAATAGAAATGTTATGAATTTGATATCAGCAATCCTAAAAAAAAATAAAAGTAATCATTAACTTTTTACAAATTGTAAAACTGATCAAGCAATTCATTACATAGTGTGCTTCTCCATTTAATTTTTAGGATTTTTAATAGTAAGACCAAAATAAACTTATCATTTTTTATTCATTTTTGCACTTATGAACAATGAAGTAATACAATTTTGTTATTTAATAACGCATTTTGTGATAAATATTTGATTTCAAAGAGTTCATAAACTTATAAAAGTTCTTGGGAAACAATTGAATACCCATTTTTGAGGTGATTTTAATGTTATGATGCCAAAGCATATTTAAGTTGTTGTTGGGTTTTTTATTTTGCAATTATAGTCAAAAAATCAGAAAATAAAAGAAACCCCCTCTATTTTTATTCAAAATTTTAATACAGGTGATGTTTTAGAAAATAGGCGATTATTAATTATTTTTTTCGCTAGTAATATGATTTATTGCCTTGAATTTAATTTTAAGTTACTTTATTTATTTTTGCGTATTTGTGCATATAAAAATACATATAGTTTAGTAAGTAATAACCCCAATTAACTCGCTATAGTCGATTTTACTTTTCATGACTTTTACTAAAAAAAGACCCATTGTCCTAAAAGTAGGTCATGTTTTTTTCAAATATTTTGTACATTAATAGTTAACTACTTATATATAGTTCATGCCAAAAAATATTAAAAATAAAACTACCTTCTTTATAATGATATTTTCTCACATCAAATGTCTGGGCCTCTACTATACCTACCTATATTTAGCACTCTGGGTTGTAATTAATAGAAGGTTGAAAATAGCTTGGGCCTTACGAGGTTATGCAAAAACTGGAAGCTCTAGGTGTGAGAGGTATCCCTTTGAATTGGTTTCGAAGTTACTTAAGTAACAGACAACAACAAGTCGTGCTGTCTAGATTAAATAAAAACAATGAGATGGTCTCATTTACTTCAGATTACCAGTTTAACAGATATGGAGTCCCACAGGGTAGTGTGTTAGGTCCCCTTTTATTTCTCATCGAAAACGTTTGTGAAAGAATTAACAAATTTGCCTTCGCCTTGAAATGTTTGCGTAATATAACAAATAGTATGTCAACCATGTTAACAGTTTATCACGCATATGTAGTCTCGACCCTACGTTATGGACTTCTTATCTGGGGAAATGGTACGAATATAAACAGAATGTTATTAGCGCAAAAAAAATGTATACGTGCAAATACTGGTAGGACTCCGCTTGAATCCTGTAAACCTATATTTAAAGATCTTGGTTTATTACCCCTGCCTGCCTTATATATTTATGAAGCCAGCATTTTTGTGAAAAATAATTTACATTTGTTTATTAAGAGTATTGACGTGAACCATCGAAATTATAGAAATCCCAATAGACTAATTTTTTTTGACGTACCTAAGGTAGAAAAATATAATCAAAATTGTTTGTGTATGTGTGTCAGAATTTACAATAGATTACCAAATGACATTAAACACTTGCCCATTACATTATGTAAGACTAAATTATATGAATTGTTAAAGAATAAAGTATATTACAGTATTAGGGAATTTCTACAATAATTTTTATGTAAAAGAATTTAAATTAATTATATATAACTTAATGTAAATGTAATCATGTGACGACCTATTTTTCATTTATTTTGCATGCCTAAATTATCTTCGGGCGAAACATGCTTGAACTTATATGTATATTACTGTGTTATCATGACCACCATGTTTTATGCAAATAAACGATTTGATTGATTGATTGATTGATTTCTGAACAAATTATTTGGTAACGTTTGAATGTCTTTTGGTAGAGCATTATAAATTCGGACACACATACCGTTACATTGATTTTTGTAATAACACAATCTAGGTTTATTATTATACACCAGTCTATTTGGGTCCCTTACACTTCTACTATGTACATCTGTAATTTTTTTTAAAAGGTTTAGATTTTGCTTAACACACCATGCCACTTCAAAAATGTACATACACGGTAACGGCAAAATTCCCAATTCTTTAAACAAAGGTGCACAAGATTCCCGTGGGGAAACACCGGTCATTGCTCGAACACTCTTTTTTTGAGCTGTGAACAATTTTTTACACTCAGTTGAGTTACCCCAAACCAAGAGTCCATATCTAAGCAGAGACGCAACGTAACCATGATAAGCAGTCAAAACTGTAGATGGTGATGATATATTTCGCAACCTCCTTAAGACGTACACGCATCGATGTAATTTATCTACCAGTGACTCGACGTGTTGTGACCATTTGCAACTACTGTCTATTTCCACGCCTAAGAATGTTGTAGAGTCTGCCTCCTGAATATTGACATCCTTGTAATTTATGTTAAGGTTCATTTTTGTTTGTCGATTTGTACCAAATTGAATGAATTTAGTTTTACTCAAGTTAACAGTCAAATTATTAAGTTTAAGCCAATTTATTATTACATGTATTGAATTGTTTATGTCTAATTCGTAGTTAATTATGTCATTTTTGTAAGGAATTACGACTGAAATATCATCTGCAAATAATATGCATTTACATATGTCGTATTTATGCAGTATTACGCGGGTTTTTGAGTTTCTCATATATTTACGTAGCACTCCCTCTAAAAGTGACAAAAAAGTGTAAACATTGGAGTCTGGAGTTCTGTAAAGACATATTATAAGAAAATTATATGAAGTTAGATAAGTAGCACAACATTCAAAAACATTGTCCTGGGCAATTTTTTTTATATCAATTATTTCCTGTGATTCTATTCCTTTTCTTACAATATAAAATACAAACACCGCCTCTCTTTGATCCGTTTCTCCTACAATAGCTAGCAGCAATGTTATAATTTACAAAGTTAATAGATCACTCTCAGCCCGCCTTTATAAAAGTTTCGGATAGGCAAATAACATCAGGCCTATTGTCACTATGGCTTAAATTCGGAATAGTAACTTCTAGGATGTTTTGTTTCGAGACAAACCCGGCAATGT
>NW_020653713.1:223645-244670 GCF_003589595.1 Hyposmocoma kahamanoa
AGATTATTATGATCATCAAAATAATGTAATTTGGAACATAGATTCAAAAAAAGAAAGAGTAAAACGTTCAATTCCCCAAGGTAGCGTTCTTGGGTGTATTCTCTTCATAATCTATATTAATGATATAACAAGATGTATAAGGGGAAAATGTGTAATATATGCTGATGACATATCGATTGTATTTCCATGTCAAAATAGGGAAGATTTACAGGAACAGCTTAACTATAGCCTAAGTAAAATATTAGATTGGTTGAAAGATAACAATTTAGAAATGAATTTATTAAAAACAAAATTAATGCAATTTAAACCAATACAAAAAACTCCATTAAAAACAAAATTCTCGTTTCAAAATATTACCATTGACTTTACCCCTTCTTGTACGCTGTTGGGAGTTGAGATAGACTCAGGCATAAGTTGGAAACCCCACATTGAAAAAGTAGCATCAAAACTATCTAAATTCACCTACGCTCTATATGAATTTAAAAAATGCACAGATCTAAAAACAGCAAAGATCGCCTATTATGCATATGCTAATGCTTGGCTGAGCTACGGTATTATTTTGTGGGGAAACAGTACTGAGGTAAATAAGTTGTTTGTGTTACAAAAACGATGCATTCGTATATTGGTAAATATTACAGATAAGGAAAGTTGTAGACCTTATTTCATTAAATGCAAGATTTTGACTGTTGCTTCCATTTATGTGTTTGAAATGTGTAAATTAGTACGTAAAAACAAACATTTATATCAGCAAACTCTAGACTTTCAAACGCGTAGTTTAAGAGACAGAAATCGATTGATATTACCTTTCACCAGGTTACAAATAGTTAGTTCAGGAACATACCATATGTCAATAAAAATATATAATAAGATACCAACTGAAATAAAAAATGTAGAAAAAGATGTAATATTTTACAAAAAGTTAAAAGAGTTCCTTTTAGAAAAATGTTATGACATCAGAGAATTTTTAGAAATTAAGTAGAATGTAAGAGATTTAGTTTTTAATTTCAAATTTAATTTCCAATGACTAATTTTATATCCAATGACTAATTTTTATATCCAATGACTAACTTTATATCCAATGACTAATTTTATACCTAATGACTAATTCTAAGCTTTAAATTAATTTTCAATATGTTTTCAATTAATATTCAATAGGACGTTGTGTATTTCATTTATAAAAGTTTAACTTTATTGGATATATTAAGTTTTAATTTTATGCTTTTGCAATGCCGTTTCAGGGCTAATGTTGAGAACTGACACTAGCTTGTAAGAACTTATGTGCTACAACATTGATGCAATAAAGATTATGATTATGATTATGATTATGAAAAAAAAAAAAAAAATTGTACAACTACATACTAACCGTTATCGACGCGTTCACCAAGTTTACTTGGATTTTCCATACAAACACCACTACGAGCAAAGAAGCATTGAAAAGCTGAAAATTTATCAACAAAGCTTTGGCAACTCAAGTCGAAATATTACAGATAAAGGTACTGCTGTTACTAGCAATGAATTCAAACAGTTTTGCCAGGAGGAAGGAATCCAGCATGTAACAATTACAACTGGTGTTCCAAGAGGAAATGGTCAGGTAGAACGGGTGCACCGAACCATTATATCAGTGTTGACAAAGTTGTGTATGGAAAACCCTACTTTGTGGTACAGACACGTAAGCCGTTTACAGAGAGCATTAAAATAGTACGTATCAACGTAGTATAGAAACTACGCCCATTGAACTTTTTGTTGCAACAAAGATGAAAACAAAAGATGTTGAAATTTATGATTTATTATCACAAAAAGATAAAAGTAACTATGTAGAAAACATAGACGAATTACGTCGTGTAGCCAAATAGCAAATATTGATAATACACGAGGAGAATATGAAAGCTCAAAAGAGAAAGAGAAGTAATAAATAACAACAGGTGATGTTATAGCCATTAAGAGGACACAGTTTAGTGTGGGAATAAAGTTTGAAACCCAGGTTCCTCGGTCCTTACAGAGTGGTCAAGGTCAGTGGCAAAGACATATGATGTAGAGAAGATGTATGCTTTTTCTGAAGGCCCATGGAAAATATCAACATCTGCAGACTATATGAAGGCTTCGCCGACCCCTACAGTACCTTAGTAGGTTGATGCATTTACTTCCTCATAAGCATAATACATAGGGCGCACTATAAGTTTCAGGAATTGGCCACTTACATAAACAATATTTAAAAAGTAATTACAACATTTGAAAATGGAACTCTTTGGCTGTAGAATGCAGTTTATTTCATTTGCTGTCACTTGTTTTTACATTGTGGCGTAATTTTAGAAATTGGTTGTCTACATTCACCATGGATTTAACTCGTGAAAATTTTCGTAGTATGATTTTCTACGACTTTAAGGTTGCCTTTCCACCAGAGATGTGCGAGGTAACGAGGCGGTGCGAGGATTAATAGCGGCGCTGTGAAACAGTGTGATGTTTTCCACCAAAGCTGTGCGAAGTAGCTACGCGGTGGGATGATGTGCAGCGGGGTGGTGCGAGGGCTCTTTTCAGCTACGCGCGGGCGGGGTACGGTGTGGTTGGGCGAGCAGTGGCGATGTGTCAGTGTCAATTAGTGTCATGCTTTCAGTAGTTCTAGTTTCCTACATCGTTTTTGCACACATTCCTCGCACACATCTCTCGCTATTTTGTAAGTACAAATACTTAGCTCCGTTAGCGTCCTTTTCCACCGGAGCTGCGCTAACCGTGACAAGGAAAATGAAGTAATCCTTAGACAGTGGTGCGAGCGGACGTATCGCACGTGTACGTGAAGTAAGCATATATTGTTTCATTGAGCTATCCCTGTACTAAGTAGCGTAAACGCCACATATCCCAGTGCTGGAATGATGTACCCCCTCCTCGTCGTTACATTTCGAGTAGGAATGCTTTTATGCGCAAAGTTAAAGCTTTTCTGTTGAAAAGTCAAAAGGAATTGACTTAACATTTTCCGGCACTTTATTTATGCTTTTTTATGTTACGTTTTGTCACGTTACAGTTACAGTACAGTTACGTTACAGTCCCGTTAAAGAACACCTACAACAAGACTTGTAGCAATGTGAACATGTCTCGAGGAAGTAAACCAATGGGAACTAAAACAGTAATTTCAAGAGAGGATTCAGAAATGTCCACTTTGATTTCTGAATTACGTGCACTCAAACAAGAGTTAGCTGAGGTAAAGCAACAAAACTTAGAAATAAAAAACCAGATGACTCTAATCTCGAGCACCTTAGATCAAAATCTTACTGAGTGTACTAAGAAACTTCAAGTTGCGGAACAAGAAATAGTTTTTCTCAAACAAACAGTTACGAACCTTCAAAAGCAAGCATCTACACGAGACCAAGAGGTCTTAAGCAATGATCTCGAAATAACAGGACTTACAGAGCATGCCCACGAAAATTTGTATCACATTGCAATGATTACCTCAAAGGAAATTGGAATCGAACTATTTGAAATTGACATTGCCGAAGTAAAGCGAGTAGGACCAAAAACGCAAAGCGGGTTGCAACTTCCTATCAACAAGAAACTCCCACGTCCTATTATTCTCATTTTTTTTAATATCATATCATATTCTCAATTAATCTACCTCCGTGGCCGAACGATTACCATGCCGGACTACCACGCAGAGGTCCCAGGTTCGATTCCCGGGCCGGGAGAAATGTTTGTATGGCTTACATTTATTTCTCTCGTGAGTTTGGGTGTAATTTGTGGTTGTCTATGTGTGTGTCCATGGCACCCGCGACACAGGGTTTGCCTAGTGCGGGGCTATATTGAGTGTGTGCGTTATTTATTCTCAAGTTATTACGAAAACGCAAGCGAGATGAACTAATTAACGCAGCAAAATCTAGACGAACTTTGACGTCCGAGAATATAGTGGAAGGTCCGAGAATATAGTGGAAGGTCCGAGAATATAGAGCCCACCAAAATGTACCTCAACGAAAGGGTTACGAAAGAAAATCGTCATTTATTTCGATTATCGAGGACACGTTCAAATGAATACGGTTTTCGTTACTGTTGGATCAAAAATGGGAGTATTTACGTCAGGAGAGACGATATATAAACTCCACTCACTCACTTACAGATTCACACTCGCGTGTTCTTTTATCAACTTGTGTAGGTACCATTTCAAACTCATACAAGGACTCCTGTGGAAGCAAATAGAGCTGCGGCGTAGTAAGTTCGATTGGATGCAGTCAAATAATTTGTAGTGAGATATCCAAAATTAACATACATAGAAAATTTATTAAATGGAAAATACTATAAAGGGTCTTTAAGAAACTCTATCGATAGACTGTTATTCGATCGACAGCATTGATGACTGTGGTAGCTGTTTGACATCGGGTCAAAATTTCAAGTACTTAACTTTTAACATTAGAAGCATTCAGCATAATTTCGACGCTTTTTTGGTATCATGGAAACGATTAAATATTGACATGGACGTGATAGTTTTAACAGAATGCTGGCTCAATGACAACTCAGTGGTTCCCGTGCTTCCAGGCTACAGCTCTTTTCGTACGTATAAACACATAAACAAGAACGGAAAGCTGTAAACCAATATTTTTAAAATTAAATATAATTACCCTGTACACTCGATTTATATCCTAGAAACTAGTAAATTCTTAGGAAAATACAGACATTTTTCCAGACGAACAACCAACAAGTCTGCGACCTGGACAAAGAATACCAGTTCCACGTTCAAAATGAAAAATGCTTTGTTCTGGCCCCTACTCGTGTGCGCAAAAGTATACAATAACGTTCCCATAACCATCAAAAATGATTAATGTTCTTAGAAATTCTTTTAATAAAAAACTTACAGAATATTTGGCTTGGCAACAATGTTTGCACACGTTGCAAGAGTTCTTCGAGAGCACAGATAAGATGTAATATACATAACAAATAATATTATATGAGTTTATAAAAATTGTTAAGAAATAAAATTTTATTTTGCTTTTTACTTCTTAGACATATAATTACTCATTACCATTACTTTCATTTTTGTTATTTCCATTTTATTAATGAAATAATTATTGTGATTAGTCATAATATTAAAAGTTGATTTGATTATGACATTTTATTTTTATTTTTTTTTAATTTAATATTTTTTTTTTTCAATTGTTATTGTAAGTTTTTGTAAATTTTACTTTAATTATTTCTATTTTATTAATATAATATTATTTTGATACTGATTTGATTAATTTTATGTTTGATTTTAATGTTATTTTTTTATTTCAATTTTAGAACATCTGTAATTTAATTTAATTTAAGTCAAATTGCGTAACTTGCGGTGCCCTACAGGGTTACATGGCTGTACTTATATTTGTTTTAAGAACTTGTGTATTACCCATCTAATGCAATAAATGAGTAAATGAAATAAATGAAATTTGCCGCCATTTCGCTAGGCGTAACATGCGGTTGCATGCGGGACCGGTGGAAAGAGGGCTTGGCGGATCCCCCCTATGGCGCTCGTACCATAGAGGCGATCCGCCCTGTCCTCGTAGAGTGGGTAAACCGGTCCCACGGGCCACTGTCGTTCCACCTTGTGCAGGTGCTGACCGGGCACGGCTGCTTCGGTCACTATCTGCACAAGGTGGCGAGGAGGGAACCGTCCCCGTCGTGCCACGAGTGCGGCGCTGCGGATGACACCGCGCAGCACACCCTAGAGGTGTGTAGCCGGTGGGATGAGCAGCGCCGCACTCTGACGGGGACGGTAGGGCAGGACCTCTCGCTGCCGAGCGTGGTTGCCGCCATGCTCGAAAGCGAGGAGTCCTGGGAGGCGGTGGCCTTTTTTTGCGCAGAGGTTATGTCGCAAAAGGAGGCCGCGGAGCGGGTGCGCGAGGACGCGGCGGACGAGCACCCGCTCCGGCGCAGACGTACGGGGAGAAAGCGAAGGCAGTTCGCTGCTCGCCTGATCCCCTAGTGAGACCAGCGGGCTCTGGACAGGGACTCCGGAGCCTGCACTGCACGGCCTCACTCGTCTGGGGGGCGGGTCGGAGGACAACCGACTCGCCCCTCCGTTGGCGCGGGAGCCCTGGCGTAAGCTAGGGCGGCCGGGCGGCGTCGTGGTGAATGTTCACTGATCCCACGGCGCCGACTCAACCGGCGAGAGGGAAACCCGGGGGGGTTTTAGTGGGGTAGGCCCTCAAGTCTGGAGGGGGAGTCCCCACATAACCCCTGAGTCTCCCTGGGCTCAGGGGTATCCATAAAGATTTCCCCCCGTCAAAAAAAAAAAAAAAAGAAAGGCGTAACATGCGGTTCCTGAACACATCACAGAAAGCTTATAATATGTGCGTAGATAAAGCAGTGTATGTAACTGTACATAATTAGGCATTAAAATACTCGTGAGATGTTTTTATGAACCCTCACTCGTATTTTAATGCTTTTCATTGCGTAACAGTCACATAGATACTATTATGTAGGTTATACCTATTAGTTATTTATATCATATATTTTCTTCCTCATATACATTACTTGTAAGTACTTACAAACGCACTCGCACACACAGATTTATAGGTATCTATTATATTGCGTCATTTATTATTTTTATTAAGTAGGTATTATTGCGTGATCGCACTTAAGGCGCTAATCTTAACTGAAAATCAGTGTTGGGAACGCATTGCGTTTTCCAGCAAATACTGAGTTAGTAACCCTTTTGTCACCGCAACTGGCTCCACACAATTCACACAAAGTATCTTTATACTTGTTATAGTGTCTTTGCTTATGTTTAATTAGATAACTGTGTTATTTGTCAACTTTTTAGTGTGAATGTTTAATCATCATCGCCGTCGCCGTCGCCGTCACTATCACCATCACCATCACCGTCACCACCATCATCATCATCACCATCACCGTCACCACCATCATCATCATCATCATCATCATTATTTTGTGTTGTTTTTTATTTTTATTTTCTTATGCGGTGTCACTTGTGGCGTACAAATAAAATTAGGTATTTTCTTCTATTTCTTATTCTACCCAAGCATAGTCAAATCAGTCACTACACTAGACGTAGGTATTATACGTCTAATAGATATAATATTTTGTAACCATGTCTCTATTGCAGAAGATGCACAAGGTACTGGCCAAGATGCTCATGTACTTCCGGAGCCAAGAGAGTAAGAATACACAAGTGTCTATATACCGAGGGAAAGTACCTTAAATATTCTTGATAGGATATATTGCTTCATGAAGTCATTATCTTTATTTTTAAAAGTAATTAATACTGCATTCAAAGACTGTTAAATTGCTTGCCTCTTCTGAAAATCGAACGGGCCAAAAACAAAAAAAAAAACAATTTTTCGAATGCCGTTCGAAAGGGTCTGTTAAGCATTAATTCCTTATACGTAGCATAGTAGGTATCTTACTTTAAAGGAACTTTGTTCAATTATATTATTTATTCAAATAAAAAGACGCTTGCAACGTATGTGTTTGATCCATTATATTGTAACGAATAATTGTAATGGTGTGATGAATAATAGGTACAATGGTGGTTGCGACTTAGTAATTATAGCGTAACACGTTAAAGAACCTGTGTTATGTTGATCTGTGATCAGTCAGCGACAGAGCACCACGCTTTTGTAGTGCCAGGTCCTCTCGTGGGTACTGGGAGGTAAATGAACAGGCCTTCACTAATTGATTATGTTCATTGGGTACCACATGGACCTCCCAGTTATGTTGCAAGTTTTTACTTTACATGAACTTTATATACATACATAAATAGATACATGAGCATACGTCGAGTTGCGGACAACAGCCCGTTACACCGTACCATACCAACAGATTACTTATTTCCAAATATGTTACCGATTAACAATCTAACGCGTTCGACAGGAAGTGCTCTTAATTTGTGTTTGAAAGATGCCACCGATGGACTGTCACGAATGTCAGCAGGTAGTCTATTCCACATGCGAGCTGCACTTGCAGTAAACGAATTGTGAAAGAGTTCGGAGTTAGATGTGGAATAAAATAGTGTTCTAGTGTCACAGGTACGTTTTGGGCGGGAATTGGGGGATAAAGGGGAAAAACGGGAACACAGATAATGAGGAAGCTGGGGGTAATTTAAAATTTTGTAAAGTAGACAAAAACGTGCATATCTCGGCGAAGTCGGATTAGGAACCATTTCAATGTAATTCGAAATTCAGAGATATGGTCATATTTACGTAAACAGAATATGAATATGTTATTTATGTTAAGTAAAATATTAATTACACTTCGCCGTTACATCCTCGACATTTATATAATTCACTAGGTAGTTTCACTCTTCTATGTACTAGACATCGAAAACAATTTAAGATCTATGTAAAGGAAAACGTATTAAAACCATTAAAATGGGTGGGGCGCGTCCTACTCGCCTCCACCCGCTCCAGCGCATCCATTGTTTTTCGATTTGCAAGTATTTTTTTAAGTGTAATTCTTATGTGCGTATTACTCAAAATACAAGTGTAAGTGACAATGGGAAAAAGGAAACGTAAAGATACGGATCCCGATAAAATACGAAGAAAAATTCGGCGCTTAGAAGAAGGACGATGACTGTAGGTAAATATCGATAGGTGTTATTTTTTACACAGTGCACGCTTTAGGTAATTTCTTATACGAAGTATGTACGCTCCAGATTGTTTACATAGTGCAGATTTTATTTCCAATCTCTTGCTAATTGACTTATATAGTACCTACATGCTTATGCGCCAACATACGAAACAAGACGGCAACAAAGCACTTGCTTTTAATGAATTTTTTTTTTAAATTTAATGAATCTTCAAGAACTAGGAACAAGCTTTGGAAAAGGCCCAAGATCATCTCTGCATAGGAATAGCTATCATAACCAACTTTATGACGACGCTGATTGACGGAAATTAGAAAAGACGGAAATTATTTTAAAAAATGCCCGAGATGGGACAGTTGTTTCTGGGTGTACATTGTCAAAGTACAGTTAATAGAAGATACTTAATAACTTATTGCTTAGATAAGAACTTAATCAACATAACTTAAAACGTAAAAAAAACTATTTCTGACGGAACTGGAATATGACGCATGTGAACTAAATCAAAAAAAGAATAATACTCTTATCTCTTTGAAGACAACCGGAGAAAAAATAAAAGCAATAAAGATCGCTGGAAGATCGGGCTTACATGTCAAGAAGAATTTGGAGGCTCGTTTCGAAATTGTGCTTCATGTCGACTATTGGCCTGAAGGAAGCATACTTTTTAATTCCTATTCATTTCTCTTGCAGAAAATATGTTAGGTTAAAATTTCAGGGCTGTACGTATGAATTTCGATGTCTGCCTTTCGGTCTATGTTCGGCGCCGCTCGTATTTACCAAACTATTAAAGCCGATGGGTACTTATTTACGAAATAAGGGTCATTACTGATAGTACTCCTGAACGATATATTATGTATCAGCAACACAATATACAAACTGTTCTCGCTAAGTTTCAGAGCCGGTGAAACTTTTAGAACTGGGTTTTGATATAAACTTCAGTAAAAGTCAATTACCTCCTAAACAAAATATCACCTTCTTATGTTTTGAATTAGATTCATTACAAATGGCCCCAAAATTGCCACGTAAAACAATTGAAAATTAGAGATACTGTAGAAAACTTGTCGAAAAAGAACAAAATACTTATTAGAAACTTTGCAATAGTATTGGGACTATTAACGTCATCGTCAGCTTGTCCATGCCTGGATGTATAATTCCAAGCGTCTCGAATGGGCTAAATTTCTTGCTCTTCGGAAATATAATGATAATTATGACGAGTACATGACAATAAATAAAAATCTGAATCCGGAACTGTCATGGTGGAAAACCTGTCTATTTCTACTTCTAACCCAATTAGACATTTAGCATGCTTTAGAAATATTTGCCGATGCATCCCTGACCGGCTGGAGAGCTATTCGTAACGGCGAGCGAACTGCGGGATTCTGGAGTTCAGACGAAGCCCAAAATCATATCAATTACAAATAAAGAGATATTATTGAAAATAGATAATACAACCGCCATATCATACATAAATATAATGGGTATTCACATTCACACCAGTATTCACACCTTAATGATATCACTCGCAACATATGGCAGTGGTGTGAAGAACGCAGGCTGTTTATCTATGCTTCATATACAAAATCAAAAGAGAATATTGAAGCTGATCAAGAGTCTCGATGCACCAATATTGATACCGAGCGGGAATTGTCAAGTTCTGCTTTTGAGGAAATAATTTTTGAATTTGGGTATCCGGAAGTAGACCTGTTTGCCACTTGTTTGAACGCAAAATGTCAAAAATACGTGTCGTGGAAACGTGACCCTCACGCATGTAACATTGACGTATTTACGTTCCACTGAGGACATTATTTTTTTCTGTGCGTTTCCACCTTTTAGTCTCATCTTAAAATGTCTTCGAAAAATAATAGATGATAAAGCTCAAGGCATTATGGTAATACCTCACTGACCGAGTCAACCATGGTACTTATTGCATAACTCAATCAATCAGTTTCGTCAGGCGAAGAAGATTTTCTCAACAGAACCTAGACCCTAAAAATATACACATAATGATAGCTTCTTTATCAGAAAGCTCCTTAAAACAATATAATATTACGTACAAAAACATGGTGGCTATTTTGCAATACAAATAGAATTTATGATTGTTTTTCGGCGTCCATTCATAGTAAAGTTTTTTACAAATTTGTTTGAATCTGGGGCAGGTTATTCTACCTTAAATACCTATATATAGTTCGACGCTGTCTTTAATTATAGACAAAAATGGGGTTCAAATGACTATGTAACCAGATTTCTCAAAGGAGTTTAAAAAAAACATGATTTCCAAAATACCAGTCTACTTGGGACACAAACATTGTTCTAGATTTCATTTCTAATTTGTATTCTAATGAGGCCTTACCTTTAGACCAATTAACAAAAAAATTGGTAACTGTTCGCATTGTCAACTGCACAATGAGTTCAGACGTTATCACTTATTAAGTCATGTAATGTTACTTTGAACTAATCTAATGTAATAATTATAGTAGATAAACTAACTACGATCTAATATCTAAGATCTAAGAGATTTTCTCTTTTGAAGTTTTGGGATTGTTCAGACTCCACATGTTAGAGCTTTTGAAATATTTATTTACATTTGATATATTTATTTATAGTTTTATTTTGTACATTCAATTTATTATAGACTTTGTATGTATTAATGTATCAACATTACTTAATATATATATATATTCGTATGTACATTTGATTTATTAAATTTATCTGTGTATTTATTGAGTATAGTATATTTCATTTCTTTACTTATCTATTTTTAGTGCCACCCCAAAAACCAACTTTCCTCTCAGATTTTCAAAGGTTAGTTGGAAGAAATCTCTTTATGGGATAAGCTCGCCTTTGTACACAAATATTTAAATTGTTTCTGAAAATTTGTAAGTTACTTTGTGGTACAATAAAGTGTTTAAATAAATAATAAGCACCTGGAAAACATATGCCTAAATTAATTATTCCATTCTCTCCTAACAAACTGGAAATCTGTCTGGCAAAGCCTTACGGTCATACATGAACTCCACTAAATTACTTCGGGACGGTCGGAATGCAAGAGGCTTGTCCTTACTACTAAAAGGCCTTTTCATAATGCGACTGCATCTACGATTAGCCACTGAAGCTGATGTTGTTCGAAAGTGGTATAGACACCTCTGTGTTTATTGCACTTAGTGCCTCGGCACGCTTCCACATCAGCGGCTGAGAGGCGTCGCGGTAGACATAATTAAAAGGACTGCGGGCTGGTCTAGTAACTCATTGGTTTTTGGAGAATTTTACAATAGACCTCTGGAACAGAATAATGATAATGTTTTTGCACAAACTATATTTGATGATTGTTATAAAGGTACGGTTATTATATCTCATAATGTGATTAAATTGAGTCATGAGCATTTATTTTGCTTTCATTAGTTAATCGGACTCATATTTATATCAATAATTATTTGTAGAACAGTATAAAGCTATTTCTCAAATGAGGGCTAAACATCTACCTAGTAAATTATATGAATGTCGAGGATGTAACGGCGAAGTGTAATTTACGGTTAAACAAACTTACCTTAAGTGAAGTATGCCCGTAATTACACGAGCCGTTACATCCGAAGACATTTACACACCCACCCATCCCTATATATATATAGTTATTATATAAAGTGACCCTAGCGAAATAGGTTTTATTTTCGAACTAGCTATACCTATCTCTGCAGCGAATGACGTGTCATGGTTGCGCTGGAGCGGGTGGAGGTATGAGGGGCGCACCCCACCCATTTTAATCGTTTTAATACTTTTTTCTTTCTATAGACCTAAAATTGTGTTCGATGCCTAGTACACGGAAGAGTGAAACTACCTAGTGAATTATATAAAAGTCGAAGATGTAACGGCGAAGTATAATTATGGTCAAACTTCACTTAACCCTTTCATGGACAGTACTGAAGTCATACCGCACACCAAAAGTCACTGTTAGTGACCGTATTGGTTCAACATAATTATTACGCTTCATCACTGACGGCTGGTCCCGTCGACATTCACAGCAGCACTGCAAACTGTTCTTGCAAATGTTTCTTGTGCCTAAGTAAGCACAGTAGTACAGTGATTTTATTTAAATTTTTCAGCAAAAAAAGTCTAAATCTATACACTAAAATAGCGTACACCGTAAAATAGCGGAATCCTTGCAAGTATAAGAAGACAAATAAAAGTCATTATGCACATATTAAATATATGTAGTATAGCGTCTACAAATGTATATCAAATAAATTATTCAATTTTGTCTGGACATTGTTGATACTTCTCTATGGAGAAGCAGTAGGCGGCACCTATAAAGAAAGCACTTGGAATTCGCACTGTAAAGCCCGTATTAGTTTTTATAGATCCATATATCGAAACGTGATGCCCCGTACTGTCCATATTCGATTTTTTTTCTTTTACGGTTAACGCCGTTACTGTCCATGAAGGGGTTAAGGTAAGTTTGTTTAACCCTAAATTATTTTATGAAAAATGGTGACAGACCTAACATTAATACGAGATGCGAGGAATAAAAACAAACTAGCTGTTCTTGACAGCCGTTTTCACAGTCTCAAATTCATTTAAGGGGCAATGTACACGCTTCTATAATAAGATTCCAATTGATATTCAAAATTTGCCATTACGAGTTTATAAAACTATAGTGAAACAAAACTTTTATACTAATGGTCATTATACAGCTTCTGCGCATTTGGATGACAAAAATCCGTGGTAGTGGCCCGTTTAGTTCTTGTCGGTAGTCTCGATCTAAGATGTTCAAATTAAATATTGTAATGATAAATGTATTCAAATGTATATTTACAAAGAGCGACCCCTAGAGTTTCTTGCTCATTCTTCTCAGGGGAATCTGCCTTACGAATAAACGGTGGAGTCTAACCATTGTGACGATTTCAAGTGTAATTTGCTTACCCATGAAATAATATTTCACTTTGACTTTAACTTTGCACGAAGCATTTCCCCCGTGAAAAAAAGTCGGCTGCCTGAACATTTTCTTATTTTATTACGATGGACTTATAAACTGCAAAAGCACCTCAGCTATAGGTAAACGAGTAAACAGGGACGTTTGCTTCAACGGGTAAGTGATTTTGTAATCAGAAGATACATAATTTATTTTAAAAACAATTATTTTCATTTTCTATTTTGTATGAATTTCGAGAAATCAAATATGCAAACGAGTGTATTCTTCATGATTTGTAATACATTGCGGCTTTTACTTGGTGCGATATATTTGTGATCCTTTATTAATATGCCATGAAAATCGAACGAGAGCACTTTTGTATAATGCATTCAGTTTCGTGGTACTTAGCTTGCACATTTTTTTAGCCATATTTAACATTTAGTTATGTATACGTTAGGCAACACTGTTCTCGATTCTGATCGATATTGAAACAAAGGCACGATAATTATTATGACCTTAGCAATATTATAAAAATATTCTCTAACTTTTTTGTTGTAACATTTAGAAATCTAATAAATAAATCTATCTTTTTTCAGTTTTGCAGTATTTTTAGTATCTGTAATTTCGATAATATTTGCAGCACGTTGCCTGGAATGTCTGAATGTAGTGAGCAAATAATTACATACACCGCTGGATAGTAGTAGGTACGAGTAATACAAAAAAGTATAAAATGTGAAGAATGTAATAGTGCGCTGTCTTTACAGACACCTGGAGTTGGTCGTACGTATGAGGCGGTTGCTTTCAAGGACTAAGGCGGTCTAATTTATCCCACCAAAGATGCTATCCAAATATGCAGAGTAGCAGAGTTAGAAATATTAATCAAATCTCAAAAATTTCACACGAGGCGTCATCAAGTAAAGCTCTTCCGATTAATAAGATTTTAACATATTTTGTCAGCAGTAAAATTTTCAGTTGTCTTGCCATCCATCAATTTGATCAATTACCAACAGAAACCATCTAGTAAAATTAAGGCAGTCGCAAGTTTTCGTTATTTAAGTTAATCGATAAGATCTTCTATTACAAAAAGATGTTATTTTACGCTCATTTTATTGGAAGGGCAATAATTTTAATATTTGAAGTCGGTTAAAAATGAAAGTGTTTAATTTTTTACGTAGGTAATCAATTTACAAAACAAGTTTTAATAAAGGACATAACTATCTTATTCCAGTATTTGTCTACTATATTAATATTACGACTACTTGTAATAAAAAAATCAGGAATCCCTAGAAAACTACAAATATTGACATAAATAGTATAATAAAACACGTTATAATTCATTCTTCTAAACTTGAATATGAAATATTATGATGTTCATATGAGATACCATGTTACTTAAAGGTAATTAATCCTTATAATTGACCCTTTCGGTCGGCATCATAAAAACCCAACCGATTCCCAGATGAGGCAAGCAACTTTTTAAGTCTGCGTACTGCGTATTAATTAGTTTTAAAAATATTGCCTCCATGACCAAAATATTCTCTAAAGTGTTTTCTATGAAAGGCGACACAATAACAACGACAACAATAGAATACTCATTCTGATAATAAATTTTCATCGTTTGCACGTGTTGCTCTACACTGTAACTTGCCATGATGATTCTTCTTTAATGACCGAAAAATAAAAAACCGATTTGACAAAAGCAGCCTCAACAACATGGCCGCTATGAACTGTCAAAATCTGCCCGCCCTTGATGGAAAACCTTCTACAATATTTAAAGTATTTCGTCCGTGTCTCGTAATCGTGGTACGCCCTGTGTAGTACAGAGTTGTCGTGCATATTGTTTTAGACAGAGAGGCAACCGTAACATTATCTACGTCATCTGATACCGTAATAAAACCCATAGACAATGCTCAGAGAACTAATGTAAAATCGCGATCAATCGTCTACCGACTTTGCATTGCACGAAACCGCACAAAACCAAAGAAATAAAATAATGCCTTCGGTTACACACCGTGAACCGTGATCACGTAAACAGTTAATATTGTTATGTAAAAACATAATTTATTTACGTGATATTATACCGAAATGATATGCAACAGTAATTCGCTGAATCTAGTTAGACAGCGAAATTTGTAATGTTGCTGTCCGGGACAAGTTCCTGACGAATCTCCTAACCAGACACGTCTTATAAAGCCAAACTACGATTTGCATCATAAGATAGATAACCAAAACAGGTGTAAGATGACTATCAGCCACTTCAACCGAACAAGTTTCGAAACAAAGATAGAAGAACATTCCCGGTACTACAATGCGAATATTGTTCTCATAGTAGCATTTGCGGGAAGGCCGCCGCCGTTAAGGAAATAAAACTGAAACTGAATGTGGAATAATCTTCTAGCTCCTGTGAATGTCATTAAGTACTTGTGTTGAAACTTGTTCCTTTGAAGTAGCTGATCTAAAAAGTTCCAGGCTGAGGATCAGCAACTACCGTCATTCTTCATAAGGGCCTACACAGCGATCGTCCTACAACGGTTTTGACTGTCTGTTTGTTTATGCAAATGACCATAAAGTATCTTAACCAAAATATCTTACCATAAAATGAATGAGGCCGATTGGTGATGGTGAGACGCAGCAACCATTAGTAATCGCGGTCACCATAGGGGTCTCATCAGACACGTCGATATTCTGCTCGCGTATATTGAAAGTATTCTAATTTAATGTCATGGATATGTGGCTCAAAACAAGTTCTGGTCAAAAATAACTCGTGGACAGTATTCATAAAAACAAAATTCATTTTTAATCAAAGCACTTATCAGGTGAAGTAAATAGAGGGGTTTGGATTGTTACCGTGATGTGACTGAACAAATGCTCCCGGACACACAGAGACTTGGAGACTAGTTGTTTGCCTCTGTTAATGAGTTTGTAATTGGTACCATCAGTATAATTTCAGTACCAGACACCTAATATTACTCATATTTCGCTACGTGCTGTAATAACTTTTTTATAGTTCCGGCCAATTGAGGAGTAGGCATTTGATCCAGGTTACACGTCACTTGTTTGATCCTCCTCTGCGGAAGTGGTTGTGGAATCAGATCACGCGTGATGCCATGGTTGCTACTTTTTTATTTGGGTATTACGATTTGATTTTGAATAAACTTTCAGAACCACGACGACGAAATATTCTGGGCGGACCTAAAGAAAGTAAGGGAGTGGATGCAGACAGTTTATACAGCATGGAGAGCCAGCGTAGTTCAAGGAGCGTAAGCGCCAAGACGCCAGCCAGTGCCATCGTGGGTGTGTGAATTTAGCATTTTTTTATTACGCTATAAGTTATCTTTCCGTTCGTCTAGCTACACTTTTGACTCGAACCTTATAATCTTTACTTTAGAATGTAATTGTTCAACTGTAAATTAAAGTGTACTTCTTCAATTATTATTATGTTCATTATTTTATCAGATACCAAAGTCAAAGTCAAAGAATCATTTATTCCATAGGTAAATTTAATTTACACTTGAAAACGTCATTTTTTACTACCGCTTGTTCTGTGTTGACTTCCCTGAGAAAAACGAGCAAGAAAGTCTAGGGATTGTTCTTTTCAAGTAAATTTTAAAGCTGTGTTTCATAACACACCGTGAATCTAATTTGTGTGGAATCTAGAGCCATGTCGTCTTTCCATACTAATATGACTTTACAATTAAAATACTTTTAAAGTAGGTAAGTTTTAAATTTAAGAAATGAATATTTTAATATATGCTATGGAATCTTATTCTAAAAACGTATACATTTCCCCAGAAAAGAATTGTTTACTTTAGTTAAATGTAGTCGTGGTACTATGTGTTTGGACTTAGTTGTAAGATTAATATTATGGATATCTTCTTTCTTAATGAAGTTACGTATATTTTTACGGGCATACAAAATATTTGAGCAAATGTATCCTGTGTGTGGTGTGGTGGCAAATGATGTCGTGATACCAGTTTCCTTTAAATTTTCTCTCAGTAAAACCCGAGAACCTAAACGGTACACAGAACGGATCGCTCGTTTTTGCAACACAAATATGATTTCTATATCTATAGGACATTATTGTGGAAGTAACTAAAGCAAACTAGTCTAGCAGTATCAACAACGGTAAGCTCACGCTTACTGCGGACTGCGTATGCAGTGGACCTTAATCTGCTGCACAGGGAAGATATTATATGTGGAAACCATTGAAATTTACTATCTAAGGTCACTCTCAAGAAGACTGCCTCCGTGGCCGAACGGTTACCATACCGGACTGCCACGCAGAGGTCCCCGGGTTCGATTCCCGGGCCGGGAGAAATATTTGTATGGCCTACATTTATTTCTCTCGTGAGTTTGGGTGTAATTTGTGGTTGTCTATGTGTGTGTCCATGGCACCCGCGACACAGGGTTTCTCTTGTGCGGGACAAGATATTACCCCATTTATTTCTCTGTTTGGACTAGTCGATTTTATATTCAAATTTTACACACTTTGTCTTCTCGACACTAAGCAATATAAATTGTTAGCATTAAACCAATGGACTACCTTTGGGAGGGTATCGCTAATATGATTATAGTTAACGTCATGTCTGTCTGTTTTTAATATTAATCTATAAAGTGTCTAAAATCTTTTATCCAAATATCCGAATAAAATGGATATTTACTATGAAAATAGTCAATCTTTAAAAATCTGATTGTCATTAGAAAAATAAAAATAATCAGTTGATATTGTACTACAATAATAAGTAATACCAATTGACAATTATTTTAATATATAAAATATTAACGGTATTGTAAACGAAGTGACGCTTTTCATATTAGGGTAATCATAACAGTAACTAGGTAAATGTATTTGCATCCGGATGAACAATTTAGTCATACAAGAATGGAGGAGACATGAGAATGGCCATGACTTAAATTTTTCTTATGTAGACAAAAAATAATATGAAATTTTACATCCCTGTTGTATTTCGATTTCGAAAAAGGTACATCCGTCCATTCAACGACTTTCGTAGAACTCGCTGAAGTTATTCAACAATATTTTGAAACAAACAAACAAACGGCGCTCGATCCGGCAAACAATAGGTGTTTACAGGACGCGGCTCTTGTCGCCTAACTCACCTCGAGTAGGAGTAGTCAAGGGGACTTAATAGCTGTTGCTCTGCACATCTACATTCGTTGCGCCGCTGTGTGCATGTAAAACTGTACTCGGAGTACAACTGACGAGGGGGCCACCATAACCTTTCAAAAAACAATCTTATTTCAATGTAAGCTTATAATTAGCTTATTATATTATCACTCATATTTGTACCATGACAAACCAAGTAATGTATTTATTACTTAGACTATGAAAACCAAAAGATGTTATATTGACATATATAAATCAGACGTTATATGTATATACAAATGCATTTAAACGGTGAAAACATAAACATTTTATTGTGTTTGTTTAACTACTGCGTGCCGTCGTAAGCCAAAAGACATAGCACTACATTGATTTATGTCAATCACGGGAATCGAAAATACATAACGTCATCTTAAATGCCAACTGGAGGACAGTTTGCCATTTTTGCTGTACCCTTTGATAACCGTTTCCGGTTGTCAAAGGAAAGTACATCAAATGTCAAAACCAATGTTTGGCCAAATGTTTTAGTGAATTATTCGCATGAATTGTAATGAAATGGACAAAAATATTGACAGTGAGAACAATTAAGTATTGATAAAAATGCGTCGCTGCAGCATTAAGGGATGCGGCAGTAGAAAATCACAGCAGCAGAGCGGCAGTAGGACATCAACCGAAGGTTACATTACATGGCATGTATTATTTTTCTGCCCATATTTTATAGCCCAAATATCTCATATAATTAGACTTATTTAAGTAGTTTATTCATAAGTCCTGCCGAATTTTGCTTTGGTTACTTTAGATTGCCTGTTTGTTTGTATATTTTGATGATTGTTGATAACGATTATTTTGTGATAGTGTTGTTCTTGTAAGCAAACATATTATCGATATTCTGTTATTAAAACAATTCACTACAAGGTTTTTATTAGTTCATTATTATTATTTTTATAATTTACCTACAAATGAAAAAGAAAGAAAGAATGGTTGGAAATTATAGGACTGCCGAACATAAGCATTGATGAACCGGCTCTGATTCTGAAAGAGAGTAGACATGCTAAACCTTCTTTGGTAAAAAGTTAACAGTTTTCGTAAAAAAATATACCAAAATTTAAAGTAAACGGAACTCCAAATGTTTGTGATATTAGACTTTTAAATTAAAATTGGAGGTGGAAATCCTAAAGCCGCGTGGTAACTACGCTTCGTTTAAATTGAGTGTTCCGTCAAGACTCGTTGACAACATTATTGCTCCGGAGAATTGGGCTGAAGATATTTGTACTAAGCCAAGGCGTTAAAATTTTCAACCTAATTTTCGTCCCAAAAGTAATCAAGACCACATCGGCTAACATTGTAAGAATATGAAGGAATTACGCACTTTTTATCAGAATATGTTCTTCCATAATGTCTCGGTAACCCAATATGATATTGTTGCATTAACGGAGACATTCCTGACTGGTTCAGTGACAAGTGGAGAATTATTTCCTGCAGGTTACGTTGTGATACGATACGACCGAGTTGGCGACACTGGATGGGGTGGTGTTTTGCTAGCGGTGAATGAAAAGTATTATGTGTGTATGATTACTGATGCAGATGGTCTAACGGAAGATAAAGAAGTACTTTTTGCAATAATGACTTGGAAAAATATAAAATTGTTGTTGTGTGTCTATTTACCACCAAGTTATAATGAAGCACAGTACACTAGCGTGCTTATGTGTATAGAAAATTTTATTTGTAAGTACCCATGACTTGACATTGTTATTTTGGGAGATTTTAATCTGAAGTCATGTAGCAGTGGGACACTAGCCCGATATGAATGTTTTGTTGAATTCAGTAATCTGAAACAATATAATTCTATTCCGAATGAGCACGGAGGTACTCTGGACTTGATTCTGTCGGGGCTGAAACCATACAAAAGAAACGTCTTTGAGAGTGCTGAGACACTTGTACCGATGGCTGCGCATCGTCCTCCGCTTCTTGTCACCATAATATTGCCATGGTCACAGGCCAATGTGTCACAGTGCACTGCTCCAGTTTTTCGTTACGCCCCTAGATGGAATTTCAGGAGGGCAGATTTGTTATCATTGTATGAGGCTATTAATCATATAGATTGGACTGTATTACTAAAACAGTTTGACGCAAATGTAGCTATTGAGGTGTTTTATAAGTGTCTCTATGATATAGTTGTTAATTACGTTCCCATAAAAAGGTACACAAATTCACGCGCTAAAAACTATAACTATCCGTGTTGGTATACACCAGAGATACAATGCTCTTTAAAGAGCATTGAACTTAAATATTATATATAACTGCCTCCGTGGCCGAATGGTTACCATGCCGGACTGCCACGCAGAGGTCCCAGGTTCGATTCCCGTGCCGGGCGAAATATTTGTATGACCTACATTTATTTCTCTCGTGAGTTTGGGTGTAATTTGTGGTTGTCTATGTGTGTGTC
>NW_020653713.1:244680-253514 GCF_003589595.1 Hyposmocoma kahamanoa
TTCTCTCGTGAGTTTGGGTGTAATTTGTGGTTGTCTATGTGTGTGTCCGTGGCACCCGCGACACAGGGTTTCCCTAGTGCGGGGCTATGTTGAGTGTGTGCGTTATTATTATTATTATTACTTGTAAGAGTGCAAGCAGAATAATGGGTTTTCTCATGCGTGCTGCGTCACAATGAGGCTTCTCAATGAGGGATGTGGTCCTACCTAATCGATAGTTGGAAACCTGTTTTTAGTATTAAAAAATATTCCATTTTTCATACAATATCTAAACTGGTACTGGTGTATTATGAAATGAATATATTAATATAAATTATTATTATTTTCTTAATGGCGGCCACTAGGCTTGGACCAGTGTCAGTTTTATAAGAATAATACTTATAAAAAATATGGCGATCGTCGCCAGTGTCAATTTTTCGTTATACTTTACCACGGGTTGCTGAAGCTGTCACTGTCAAGAGTAAACTCGAACCATCAACGAATTTAATAAATTAAATTGTTGTTTTTTATGAAGGACTTATGTAACAGGCTAAGGCTTAAGTGGTTTAATTTTGGTTCAATTAAATGAGGTCATGTAGTGAAAAACCTGGTGCCAAAAATTGTCCAGGCTTGCTCACGTGATCAATAGAGGAGGCAAGTTTAAGATGTAGCCAGGTATCCGACGCGTCTACGTTGTGATGAGTAGTCTCAAGAGGTACAATAGTTGAAGCTACAGACTCAATCACTGCTTTCAAAGAGCGAGTTCTCATGTTGTCTTTCATGAGGTTGATATTAAAATCGCCCATGATTATTTGATGAGTGTATTCAGCACTAAGAGATGAGAGTAAAGTTTCGAACGAAGAGAAGTAATCTATAGAAGGAGAACAATAAACAACCCCAAGTGCCACTTTTATACCCTTTACCTTGATCTCGATGAGCAAATGTTCCAAAAAACTGGAGTATAGAGAAGGAGAAGAAGAAAGAATTTTGAAAACGGATGTAATGGCAACGCCTCCGCCACCCTTTCCCGTGCGGTCATTGCGGATTAATATGAAACCAGGAAGACTAAAAGATATAGAAGCAAGGTTTGGCTTAAGCCAGGTTTCTGAAATGAGAACAGCATGACTATTAGAAAAAGAGAAAGATCAAGTAGGTCGTTATAGTGGCTAGGGATACTTTGGGCATTTATATGACAAACGTGTAGAATGTTCGTGAAGTTTTGGTATTCGCGCGTTAATGAATCGCCAAGGGTATCAGTATTATTAAACTCAGATTCTGCATTATCAAGAGAAAGAAAAGACGAAGGCGAGTTGCAAGCTGAGTAAAAAGAGTCATCGTCTGACATTATGTGTTGCGTAGGTATAAATAGAGGTATAATAAGTAAATATTTGTAATAAATGTTTGTATAAAAAACAATACTTAATATAAAATGAAATGTAATAAAATATGCATAAAATAATAAATGTATAAATAATAAAAATAATATATATATAAGACAATTTATAAATAAACTTCTTGTGTTGCTCTGAAAATACAAAGAAACGACATTTAAAGTTTATTTACTAGGGTATTCCTTTACATTACTTATTACATAATTTGCATTTTATTCAGAAACTGCCATCTTTAAAATCCCTCTTGTTTTATCCACAGTTCACATTAACACCATATTGTTAGAACAGCGCCATCTATCTGTACCTTAAGGTAAACGATTCTACTTTACCGATAGACGTCAAAGGAAACATAATATAAACCTAAAGAAATCTAATTTCTTTACATTTCCGCCGCCGGGCTTGAAAATTTCTCCTGAAATTTTAGCCAGATTCTTGTGAATCTTACGCTTGTTGCTAACGATGTTCCTTATGTAAGGGATGGAATGAGTTTTGAGATGTGAATGAGATTGGACTCCAACTTCTTATGACCTGTATCGATTTCGTATATTGACTATGACACTATCTCCAAAATTTTAAAAGGACCAAGTCTCAACTCGTCTAATTTTCTCCTATTCAATTTGTGTCCATTCTCAACATACACCATGTCACCCGTATTAAAATTGTGGTATATTCTATTTTTATCGTTTATCATCTTATTATAGTTATGTGATTTAATTGAATTTTCAAACGCAATTTTTCTGTCTTTAATCCAGTCATCTACTGCTTTTTCTTGCTTTAGTTCATTAGGCACATATGAAACATCCGTATCATGCAGCAAGTATCTCGGTGCAAAGCCTGGAACTGCATGTTCAGTATCATTATATCTATTTATACAGGTATGAGCAATTGTGGTCCATGCTGTTTTATTTTTATTTTCATTAATTTTGCATCTCATTTTATTTACGAGCGTTTGGTTCAGTCTTTTATTTAAACCATTTGAAAATGGTGAATTTGCTGCAGTGAAAACCAGTGTAATAGACTTTTCATTCAAAAAGGACTTAAATTAGGACTTAAGGATATTGATCAGCGAGAATCATATTAATTTCATTACAATGTATTACATTGTTAATAAGTTTAATAAAATCTTTTGCATTCTGTGTCTTTGAGGTTACTATATATGCATATCGAGTGAAATGGTCTACTAATAAATGTAAGTATCTCTTTGTTGACCGTGAGCCTCCAAAACCTCCAATTGTGTCTATGGAGACAATCTCAAATGGTTTGGTAGCGGGGCCTAAGTGGGACATTAGACCATACTTTGCTTGTCCTCTTGTTTTATTCTTTATACAGATCTCACACTTTTTACAAATGTTATTTATGTTTGATGTTAAATTTTTTGCTGTATATAGTTTTCCAATCTTTCTCTGCATTTGTTTTACTCCAATGTGACACATATTTTCATGTATTTGTTTCATGAGTTTAATGCTGAATTCTTCAGACAATATGATTATTTCTCGATTTTTAACTCTTTTATAATATATATTATGTCTGGGTGTTAAATTCTTCTTATAATTTTGCACATTCTCATTTTTTTCTTGATCTGTGACAATGTCTTGTAATTTTATTAAATTTACTATTTGTAGTTGTTCATCTATGTCTTTATTTTCTTCCAATACTGGATTTCTACTTAAGCAATCTGCCTCTAAGTTTTCTTTTCCTGGAAAATATTTTATTTTAAAATCGTATTGTGATAAATAGTACATCAACTCTCCCAATTCTTCATCTGTTCTAGATTTAATATTCATATTTTCCAATGGTTTGTGGTCACAATATACTGTAAAAAATTTTCCTATTAGCCAATATTGCCAATATCTTATTGCTTCTTTAATGGCCAAGCATTCCAAGTATATACCTTTTTTCTCTTTTGAGTTTCATCCAATTTTTTTGAAAAGTATGCTACAGGCTTTTCTTTTCCGTTTGGCTGTATTTGTTTTAGGACTGCTCCGATGCCTTCTAATGATGCATCTGTGTGGATATTGATAGGCAAATCTTGGTCAAAAATTTCTAAGATTGGTTGTGAGCACAACAAGTTTTTTATTTCTTCAAATGAATTTTGACATTCTGTTGTCCACGTAAGTTCTTGATGTTTCCTAAGTAATTTGTGGAGTGGTTCTAAAATAACTGAGTATTTGGGTATATATTCATGGTAGAAATTTATTTTCCCCAGAAATTGCCTGATGTTTTTTTGAGTTGTTGGTCTGGGGAAGTCCCGTATTGAAATTAAGTTGTCTCTAACTTTTCTTAATTAATGACTTTAATTAATGGTGTTATTATTCGTTTTTTTGATCGTTGTTATTTAATTCAACATCCAGTACAGTATTGTTTACATTTTTATTATAATTTCTCTTGCTTTCATAACTATCAGTCTGTCTAAACCAGCATTTTTCTTCTGCGTTTAAACGGGTACCTTTATTTAATTTTTCACAAATTCTGCAGGGTTGAGTTTTATCAATTTTAATTTTATTATCGAAGGTGTTCCTTTTCAAATAATAATTATTCTTCTTGTTTGTTGTATACTCATGTTTACCAATTTCGTTGTAAAGGCATTCAGTGGATGTTACTGATACCTTATCAATCTTATTTATTATGTAATCTGGTAGCCCCATCACAATAAGATTTATCATTGTTTGTGTGTCAATGTGTTTATTTACTTCTAGTAGTAACCTTTCCTTTTGGTAGCATAATCCAGTAACGAACTTGCTTGAAATTTGTAAGTAAATGCATTTTTAACCTGAGACCAACCTTTATTATCGTATGTCTCACAAAAAATATTTTTCCAATTGGACCATTCTGAGTTCACCGTAAATTTGATTAACATGCTAGCGTACCAGTCTAAGCATTGTTTTTCTAGTAGATATTTTAAAGTTTCAATTCTTTCTGCATCTTGTAATATTCCAAAACGTACACATTCTTTTTCAAATTCATTAATCCATTGGTTAACATTTGATGTTCTTCCTGAAAATTTTTGTAACAAAAATTTTTGGGCTGTTTTCCCTAAATTTTTATTTCCAGATTCCGCGTTATCGTTATTATTATCCAAAGGTTTGGTTTCATTTAAAATTTCGTCTAAGTATTGGTCACCAAATTGCACATTTTCACCTTCATCCAAATAAATTTTTCTTAATTCCTGAGTTAGTGGTATCCATAGTTTTCGTGTCTGGTGCCTTTTCTTTAGGGAATTTCTGACCTTTGTAAATACGTCGATAGTCGTAATGCCAGTGTGTTTACTTGCAAGTTTTAGTTCATCCGGAACAACAAAAACACGCTCATCCGGTGTCTCGATTGAGGTTATACAGATTACATTCGACTTTCCATCAGTCGCAGCTAATACCGCAAACGTGAATTTTAGTTCTTCCATCTTCACTAGAAATGTCGTTATATAAGACAATTTATAAATAAACTTCTTGTGTTGCTCTGAAAATACAAAGAAACGACATTTAAAATTTATTTACTAGGGTATTCCTTTACATTACTTATTACATAATTTGCATTTTATTCACAAACTGCCATCTTTAAAATCCGTCCTGTTTTATCCACAGTTCACATTAACACCATATTGTTAGAACAGCGCCATCTATCCGTACCTTAAGGTAAAAGATTCTACTTTACCGATAGACGTCAAAGGAAACATAATATGAACCTAAAGAGATTTCTTTAGGTTCATATTATGTTTCCTTCATATTAACTTCTTTACATATACATAAAAAAGTTTCGACGTATGGGTTCTGTGTAACCCACCAGTCGACCGTAAATTAAAAACTATAAGACTTATATAAAACAAAAAACAAGTTACATTGTGTGTCGACCCGCCGCCAGTAAACAAAAAAACTCTGTATTTATGTACAGTTCGGCTGCGATTCGACGTTAATAAAAATGACGGGCACAATACAAACTACACAAAGTTACAATATATAGTTAAGAAAGTTATTAAGTTTCGACGAGCTCGAAGATCCCCCACCTTCTTTGCGGCAACCTTTGGCGGACCAACCGGCGCTGGCGCAGCAGTCGCACGAGACACGGTGGTTGCCGGGGTCGTCACAGGGGCATGCGACGCAGTTAACACACCCAGTTGCTCGGTGGTGGTCAGGCGGTGTTTCTTACCGCTGGGCAGCTTCACATTAATGTTCCCATCAGCAGTCCAGACATACCGCATTCCGAAATGCTTACGCGCTGCAAGGAACACCGTCTGTCTCTGCCTTGTCAAAAACTAGGTGACCACTATGGAGGAGCCCTTCAGTGCACTTTTCTTTGACCACACAGAGTTTCGCACGTGCAACTCAGCAAACCTCACCAGTACATGTCGAGGCCGGCCCTCAACAACCCTCCCAAGTCTTGCTTGCCAATGGACCTGCGAGTAACATTTGGCAAATGAAGAGTTTTGTGGCAGCTATCCTCAATTGTGCAGACAATATCCTCGTCAGTTGCTTCCGGCACACCACCAAACAGCAAATATTTCCTCCTGTGCCACATTTCTATGGTATCAACAGTGGTAACAACTAGAAATCTGCTGCCTAAGCAGCTGCAGAATGCAGCCTACCTGTTCATTAAATGATAGGAACTCCGTGGTGAGGCTGCCAATGGTGTGCGCTTGAAGTGACGCAGCTTTCAGCCCAGCATCAAACTCAGCAAATCGCTGCATCAATGAAGTCTCCAAGTTCTTTTGCATCTCCAGGATGTTATTATAAGTTGCCATGACGAATTTGATGTTCACAATAATAATAGTTAAGTTTTAATTGTTCAGTTATGTAGTGACAGTGCAGAATATCATAAAAGTCCAAAGGTCAGCTGGCAGGTATGTACTAATATTCACTGAAATGACATGGGAAGTATTCACCAACACTGTATGTGATAGACATATGTAATATCTATCAAATAACACAAAATTTATACTAATCTTTAATTAATTTTAATAAATATTTGACTATTAATGGGAGTGCCTTGTTTGTTGTCTCACACCAACCCGCGTATAGTATTTCAAATTACAATAAATATAAAAAAATGCTTAGATCCACTATACGACATTCTAAACGCAAAACGAACATAAATTACGCAACCAAAAGTACAAATAAAACTAAAGCCACTTGGAATACAATTAAACAGATTACTACAACTACAAACGAAAAACTGACAACAATCAAAAATTTACAAACCGATCAAGGAAATATAACTGACCATTCACAAATAGCTGAACATTTAAATAGACATTATATTACATAAAATTCAATTCCAATTTTGTTAATAATTACAAATCTCTCCAAGAACATGAAAGTAAGAGCGTATATTTGAATCCAGTTGATGAACAGGAAGTTCGATATATAATAGAAACTATCAAAAGTAAACGAAGTTGTGGTGACGATGGTATTTCAATGCAAGTGAGAAAGACTAGTGTTGACATTATTATACTGCTGCTAGTACATATAACTAATTTAATGCTACAAACAGGCTACTTTCCTGATAATATGAAGATATCATTAATAAAACCTTTGCATAAAAAAGTTCCAAAGAAGACTCAAAAAATTACGGCCTATAGCTCTTCTTCCGAATTCCTCCAAAATATTCGAGAAGGTCATCTACAAAAGAATAATAATAAACTTTTTAGATAAACGTAACATATTTAGTCAGTTTCAATTTGGATTTCGTAAAATGAGATCAACATCTCTACCCTTTTTTACATTTCTACATAGTTTGTGGGAAACTATAAATCTTAAAAAAGACAGTAGTACTGCTCTTTTTTTGGTCATGTTATACACTCTATCTTTACACTCTATCTTGCTAAAACAACTTGACAAATGTCGTATTCGAGAAAATGACTTAATGCGTCTTCCTATCGGTTCCTATCGGAACGTAAACAAGCACTATGTCTGATCGTGTTTAGCAATAAATGCGTACAAGAGGCCAGATCGATATACCTAAGAAACATATTGAGAGTGCCAAAGGGAAGCGTATTGTTATGCACGCTGCACACCTATTATGTTCGCTGATGATGTCACAATATTAATAATAACGGAAAAACAAAAATTGACTACGAATTTGACATAAACAATACAGTCAACGGTCTTGCTACCTGGCTTAAATCGCTAAATTTAAAAAAAAATAATTGTAAAACAAAACATATGCAGTTTGGTAATTACAAAAAAATTGGCTTAGATTTACACATAACTTGTGAAAATGACGTTATTGATGAGGTAAATAATACTAAATTTCTTGGTATTACTATAGATAAAAAGTTAAATTGGAAACGTCACATAGATATGCTAAATAACAAACTTTGTAGTTATTGCTACGCTTTATCTGTATTGGTCGATGTAGCGTCGGTTGAAGTTGCAAAAAAGGCATATTACGGGAACGTATACCCGTTACTAATGTATGGAGTAATTTTTTGGGGAAACTATAATAATAATAATAATAACGCACACACTCAACATAGCCCCGCACTAGGGAAACCCTGTGTCGCGGGTGCCATGGACACATACATAGACAAACACAAATTACACCCAAACTCACGAGAGAAATAAATGTAGGCCATACAAATATTTCTCCCGGCCCGGGAATCGAACCTAGGACCTCTGCGTGGCAGTCCGGCATGGTAACCGTTCGGCCACGGAGGCAGTTTTGTGTGTTAATGCAGTTAAAATATTCACAATACAAAAACGAAGCTTACGCATAATCTATATTAAACCCTGTGATTATTCTCTAAGACATCTCTAAGAAAAGAAAATGGTTTCCTGACTTTAACAGGAATATATATTTTGGAAATATGTCTTTCTGTACGTAATCACAGTAACTTCTTAACTAAAATATCTAATGTACACTCCGTCAACGTCAGAAACAAAGACCGTCTTGTCCTCCCTAAAATAAACAGCACGATTTTTGACCACAGCACCTATGTGACACAGCGATCAGAATTTATAACAGACTTCTAATGGAAATGAAATGTTTAAATGTTGATAAATTTCAAGTTTGTTTAAAAAAATAGTTAATTGAAGTTTTTTACAATCTTAACGAATTTTATATAAAGACATCAAACATTTGACAATTGTTTAAATAACGTAATTATAATTTAAATTTTTGACATTTAAGTTGTAATAAATTTTAATTGTATTGTAATTTTTAGGCATTGAACGCCTGATTTGGGTAAGAATTGTGGATCTAATCACTTGTAAGTAACAACTGTATTTTACCAATTCATACAATAAATGTTTGTGATTTCTGATTTCTGAACTCATTGGGTAGCTTAAGCAAAATTAAATGATTATTGTGAATATTTTGATAGTTTTGTTAACTTAAAACTCCCACTAGAATTAGTAAAACATTTGAAGGTCAGCACTATTAATTACAATTATTGTCAGTTTCAAATATTTGGAACTATAAATTGTGGACATTTATGTAATAGGGGTTAAAGTATGAAATTGCCGATTTGTACTGAAA
>NW_020653713.1:258514-265877 GCF_003589595.1 Hyposmocoma kahamanoa
AATATTGGTGGAAAAAATCCTCCAATAGGATACTTCATTTTCTTAGCCTCGCTTAGCGCAGCTTCGGTGGAAAAGGATTAGCGAAGCTAAATATTTGTAGATACAAAATAGCGACAAATGTGTGCGAGAGATGTGTGCAAGGAATGTGTGCGAGGGATGCGGGCGAGGAATGTGTGCAAAACGGTGTAGGAAACTAGAATTACTGAAAGTATGACACTAACTGACACTGACATATCGCCACCGCTCATCCCACCACACCGCACCCGACCACACAGCTTTGGTGGAAAATATCACACCGTTTCACAGCGCCGCTACACATCTTCGCACCGACTCGCTACCTCGCACGTCTCTGGTGGAAAGGCAGCCTAACTCTGGATACTCGTCCTTTAGAAATTCGTTGTGCTCATCTTCTTCATGTTTTACCTTTTTTTATCGCGATTAAACTGCCTCCGTGGCCGAACGGTTACCATGCCGGACTGCCACGCGGAGGTCCCAGAAATATATATATATAATATATATATCAGAGAAATATTTGTATGGCTTACATTTATTTCTCTCGTGAGTTTGGGTGTAATTTGTGGTTGTCTATGTGTGTGTCCATGGCACCCGTGACACAGGGTTTCCCTAGTGCGGGTCTATGTTGAGTGTGTGTAAAAAAAAAAAAAAAAAAGATTAACCGTCATTTGATTAAGCGGGCCCACTATAGGTTTAAAAATATTTTTCAAAACCGTATCATTTGTGTTTTTAACATCGTTTAGCATTTGCACTTTCGTTTTAATTTTATTTTCGATTTAATTCGTATTATTTGCTTTTTGAGTTTTAAGTCCATATTCAGTCAGAATTATGAAGTCAGTCTGATAACAGAAATAGAAATGGTGTTTCAAACGCAAGATAGGAATCGAAAACTATAAATGTATCAAACATCATTCTGTATCCACCTTTATTTTTATTTATAACTAGATAATTGTAGTTATTACTCCATACTTTTGAACACATTTCTCGGAACTGTACCCACGACATAATAATCGCTGATTACGTGTTACGTGCAAACAGGAAACGCGCGATCTAAGTTACCCTACTTTTTGTTTTTCTATTCCAGACACAACGCTTTCTTTTCTGATGTATCTGTTAATATGGCTGTCTTGCGTCGTTTTCTATTGATGATTTTGCAAGCTGTGGCTTTTGGGAATGATCGAAGAGTTTCCGGAGAAAATGTATTTAAAGATGTTGGCTGTTGAGGCTCAATAGTGGGTGTGAAATAACATAATTCATTGGCGTCCATAGTTGGTAAGGTAGGCGATTGAGAGTCTATAATTGGAGACGGCTCCATCTCAGTTGATGGAGGATTACAAGGATTTGGTCGATCCGTGTGTCTTGTGTAGAAGATAAATACTTCTTAAATGGCCAGAACACTGACACGTGTAGCGGCTGTAATTTATGAGAACAACGGAGGGGGTACAAAAGTATTACCACGCCATTATTTTTTGCTAATTCCAAAACTGGCACTGATAAGTGAGAACTGTGGTTGTCTAATAAAAGCAACACTAGGAATTCTTTAGTTGGTTTTACGCAGCTGATAAAATGTTTCATAAAAAGCAGGAACTCTACATCAGTCATCCAGCCGCTTGGATTTCTTTCTTGGAAATACAAACAATGGTGGCACAGAAACCCCAGTGGCTGACACCGTTACTAACATCGACATTAGGCTCTGATGTCGATGGCTACTAACAATGTAACATTGGTTCCCCTTTCGGCTGATGTGACCAAAAAACGTTCCGTTTGCCTTTAGCCGCTTTATTCTTGAAGGTTCGGAAATGTTTGAAACACCTGTTTAATCGGCGTTCCATATTGATGAACCTCTAAATTTGTAACGGTCCATGACTTGTGCCAATTTGTAGAAATACTCACCCACATTAGTCCGATTGAAAGAGGTTGCCCTACTCAAACTAGTAGCCTCTGGTTTTCTGATTGAGAGACTATACAGAATAATATTATTCTGAGTCATTTAAAGCAGTTATAAGGAGCGAGGTATTTTTAAATTTCTCACACGGTTCCTGCATCAGCAATAAAGAGGAATCAGAGTCTCACACAGGTGGGAATGACTGAGCTTTGCTTATTTAGGTACAATTACATTGATCTCGGGATTTCTCCTTAAAAAATCAAATCCTTCAATACTTTACCTATAACTTACATAATTTAATAACTTATCCATTGCCAATGTGTTTTCTAATCTTCTGTTGAGTTGTATTTTCTTATATTTGTGCTATGAGCAATTTTTTTTAAATTCTAATTGATGGCACAATATGTCACTTTCATAACTTTGTCTATTTGTTAAGGTTTTGATTATGTACAATTACTAAATTCATGCAACAAATTTTGACATATAATTGAAGCAATATTTTTACAATTTGAAATTTTCTTTTATTATAATAAATTTATGAAATGTCTTAATTTTAACATACACAATTACATACATTTTTTTTAGTTTGTTTTTACTGTAATTTAAAATCAAAGTTGTAGAAGTCATCGAGTTATATTCGAGGACAAACAGCTGGTGATTGTCTCATGTGTAAGAGGTGTTATAGCAGGCACCATTGTGGGAGCACTGCCGTGCCGACTAATTAATCAAGAAGCGACCGCTCCTGTGTTACGAGCAATTCTAGAAGAAGCATGAGGACATGCTCTCCACTTGTCGAATGACCGAGCTTATTCCGGAATGAGGACATTCCTAGAGCAGAATGGCCGTCTGTTAGCGTATCGTGACATTATATTATTTTATTTTGTTAGAAAACTAACTTTGCGTCATTAAGAATTAGTTTCATCGAAATAAGAAATAAATCGATAACATCATCATCGATATCAACGGAACGGTGAAAGGCGGCCGCCATTACGAAAAGCATCTTTGACTAGAACGGACGTGGTTTGTTTCGTTTGGATTTATAGTGAAAGATCTTATAATATAATTTATAACAATCACTGGAGTCTCATTTCTATGTCTACTTGGAAGATTCCCCTTAATTTGCATTTGCTTTATATAATATTCGGTGCTGACAGGTAGGCAGCTGTGACAATCGGTTGACAGGTCGTGCAGAGACGTTCCTAACAGTATAATAATAATAATAATGGTGGAAAAGAACAATAAATTATTCGTGTAGTATTTACCGGTAAGGCAAATTCAAAAACTAACCTTTGTAATATTTCTAATAATAGATAAATAAGGTCATTACTACTTACTGTCCACGTGTATCTTCCTTGGATAGCAGATTAAGCTCTGCTGGATACGCAGTCCGTAGAATACGTGAACTTACCGATGTTGCTACTGCTAGTTTGTCGACTAGTTTACTTTAGTTACTTCCATAGTATAATGTCCTACGGGATTCTTATGTGGGGTAAAGCGGCAGATATTCAAACCACATTTGTGATGCAAAAACAAGCGATTCGTTCCACAGAACGAATCGCTTGTTTTTGCATACACTACACATACATACTATACTATACTATACATACTACACTACACATAGTCTAGGCTCTCGGGCCTCTCTCAGAGAAAAGTTTAAGGAGACTGGTGTCATGACTGTGGCATCACAGTACATTTACTCAAATATTTTATATGCCCGTTAAAAATATTCATAACTTCATTAAGGAAGAGGATATCCATAATATTAACCTTAGTACTAAGTCCAAGCTCATGCTACCACGTTTTCGTAGTCACTAAGGTAAACGATTATTTTATGGGGAACTGTATACGTATTTACAATAAGATTCCGGAGCGTATATTAAATTTACCATTTCCTAAGTTTAAGACTTACATTAAAATGTTTTAATTGAAAAGTCATATTACAAAATTGTCGATGTTAGATAAAGATGTATGGAAAGACAATGTGAGTCTAGATTCCACACAAATATGATTCAAATGTATACTATAGCACTTAAGTTTTTTTGAAAATAGCAATCCGTAGAGTTTCTTGCTTGTTCTTCTCAGGGAGGTGAACATAGTGAACGAGCAGTAGCTTAAAAAATGACGTTTTTAAGTGTAAAAATTTTACCTATGGAATAAATGATTATTTAACTTTGACTTTGACTGATAATTGTAACTTTTATGTAAAAAAAACCGTCCCCAGAAAGTTCGTGGAATTACACCTATTGGTCAAATTTTATTGCAATCTATTACTGCAAAGTGCGCGACCCCGGTTTCATCCCCTAGTTCACCACCCTTAGAGGTAAAATATTTCCTACGATTTTAAATGGGACTAATACTGAGGTACCCTCAAAAAAAGAATCATGAAAATTGGTTCACAAATGCCGCCGGAGTTATCGCGTAACAAATAAAACACAGTCGATTTGAAAACCTTCTCCTTTTTTTTGAAGTCGGTTAAAAATATGATACACCATCCTGGTTTTCCACTTTACTTCATTCATTTGTACAACTTTTTATTATTATTTATTTTCGTTTCGTTTCGTTTCGTTTTGTAAGTCAAAGTTTTAAGTACCTTTACCAGGTTTTGTTTCCACTTCAAATTTCTTAGCTTTTTGTGAACTGTGACACAAACACAAGTGCGAAGTGCCCATTCAATCAAAGTAAGTACAATAAATTCCAAGAAAAAGTCTGTGGAATTGTCAAAAGTATCGGTTGTGATCGCGTACTCCTTGATCACTTTTTTTCCGGCGTCACTCATCGGAGTTCCTCTCTATTTTACCACCCTTCGACTCTGATCCCGCGCGGTACTAAAGAGCTTCTCAAGAACGTTGAAACTTACATTTATATTTATAACTTTATCGGTTCTACTATAAAAGATCTTTAGAATGGATTTGGATTGGAGAGTTGCAATCATTGAAATTTTGACGTATTCACTGAATTGACTCCACTCTGATATGATGAGGCTTAATTTCTGTACAGTAAATAATGGGCTGAAAACTTGGCGTTTACCTATTTATCTGCAACTAAGAAAAGAAAAAATCACTAAGACCTGGCTGTATGGTTTTAAACCTTTGCCATTTCCTTTACAGAAAGAATGACGAAATCAACTATCATTATCTAATCTAAGACTTAGAGGATGGAAAAAAATAGTCTAAGGCTTAGATGATGGAAAAAAAAACTAACTACGAAATGAACGTGCATACCTAAACAAAAATTGAACGAAAACACGGCGAATTTCTTTAGTGTCGTGCCATAATCTATCGACAAGTCATTATCGACATGCAAACAGTTAATTAAAGTAGATCAATATTCCATTTGGGAATATTTTAGGTTATATGGGAATATCCGGGACTGTCACATGAAATTTTGAATTTATTGTTTTGCGTTTACAAATACTCAAATATTATGAAAAGTGAATTTGCAGAGAAAAAATATAATTTGAGAGTAGATAAAAAAGAGAAAACTTTGAAATATAACTCCTATACATTTCCAACCTTAAGATTAATATTTTCATAGATAAATTTTTAAACAGATTCCAAATAGTATAGGCTTTTTTGTCTTAATGCATTGGGTATAGAATTAATATCAGTGATCGATTTAAGTAAATCTTTAATACTTCCATTTAATTTTGGAAATAAATGAAAGTAGTAATATTATCAATAATAATATTATTATCATACGTTTATTTGCTTAAAACATGGTATAATTATTGGCCGAGCGCCTTTGATTTGTACAGAAAAATCAACACTTCTACAACGTGAGACAAGTAGTCACGAGTGACTGCAAGTTGTGACAAGCCACGTCAAACGAACACGTTAGCGCTCGCCTTCACTTGGTCAGCTAGGCGAGTGACACCGAACGATGGCAAGGCAAGGCAAAGCAAATAGGCTGTCTGTCTATACGTTGGTATTGGCCTTCACCCGGCAACGTTGTACCAACATGGTCATTGTATTGCTGGATTTATAAAATTAGAATTTTTAGTAATTAGAGTTGTCATTGGGAAAAAATCGGAAATGAGTGCATAATTTGGTTTTCAGGAACTGAGAATGCCTAGTAAATGAGTCTTGTTTAATCTAAATTAAATATAAAAATATTCACCAATACATCTAATGATGGAATTGCATTATCATGTAATCTAGTTACATTCAACGTTATGTTAAAATTTGACTCTTCAAAATGAAGCGAATAAATGAAAATGGTCTTTGATTCAATGTTTATATTCGGCACTATTACACGGCGGCTTGATTTGTAACCATTCTTTTGTCTTTTTTGATTTGTAGGTAAACTTGAAATAGTAAAAACAATAATAATAAAAACCTCGTAATGAATTATTCTAATAGCAAAATAGCGATAATAAGTACGCTAATAATAATAATAATAATAATAACTTTATTTATAGCCATTACAAATATTATAAAAATAATTACAGTAATATGTTTTAAGTAATTGATTGGTTGCTAACCAGCTAGGCAACATCCAGACCCCACAAAAGGATTCAACCTGTGTTAGCGGATAGTACTGCTGCCACCACGGCGGGAAAGCATCAATCTTAGTTGTAACAAACAAATGGCTTAAAAGTAAACTAAATAAAACTCTGTAGTCCCAAAACTAGTACAATAAGACTGTTCTTTTGGGACTAAGAAGAAAATAAAATGAAATTTAACAAAGAAACAACATTTAAAGAGTAGGTTAATTAAGTTTATAGATTAATCTATGCTGTGTAGTTGGCGGTGTGTATGTAAAAGTGGAGAGTGTGTGTTAAATGTGTTGTGAATGGTACTGATTCGGACATGTAGTGTGTGAATGTGAGCTGTATGAAAGGTGCGTCTTAATTTTTGCTTTTGAATGCGTATAGGGTCTTAACATAGGAGAGCCGAATAACAAATAAGTTTAAATGAAATTACACAATCTAATCTAGTTGATTATTTATAGATAAGTGAAATTACTTTAACAGCGATTCTGTGGAATCGTAGTCGTGGCATTGTAACAAAGCTGTCAGTTTTTTCTTGACTTCGTAACGGGAAAGAGAATATATGTTTATACGCTTCCAAGAACAACACTATCTCAAAATAATCATAACAACAATCATCAAAATATACAAACAAACAAGCAAGCTGAAGAAACTAAAGCAAATCTTGGCAAGATTTATGAATAAACTACTTAAATATGTCTAATTACATGAGATATTTGGGCTTCTGTGTGATTTATAGACAGAAAAATAACACGCGCCTGTACAATGTTACATTTGGTCGATCTTCGCTTTTTCAAATGCCACATCCTGTAATGCTGCGGCGACGAATTTTTATTATACTTAATAGTTCTCACTGTCAATATTTTTGTCCATTTTATTACAATACATGCGAATAATTCAATAAAACACTTGGAAAAACATTTGTTTTGACATTTGGTGTACTTCCCTTTGACAACCGTATCATGTACCTCATG
>NW_020653713.1:265887-341032 GCF_003589595.1 Hyposmocoma kahamanoa
ACCTCATGTATTGCGAAATGGACACGGTTGGCATTTAAGATGACGTTACGTATTTTCGATTCTCATGTTTGACACAGACGAGTGTAATGCTATCTCTTTTGGCTTAAGACGGCACGCCATAGTTGAACAATAACATGTTTATGTTTTCGACGTCGAAGTGCATCATATACATGTAACGTCTGATTTATATATGTCAACATAACATGTCCTTTAGTTTCCATAGTCTAAGGTCTAAGGTCTTTCATTCACAAATTTGTTTTTAAAATCAATAAGGTTATGTCACGAATATAAAAAAATAATATTACTGACTAATGTCACAGTGTCACTGGAAACATCAGTTGAACATTAGCAAGAATTATGAACATGCCGTAAAGTAAGTCATTGCCGCAAATATTTAAAACAGAAAATACGTGAAAAAAATTTCAAGTAATGTGATGTAAACGAGAAACTGCCATCAAAATAAAAATCATCGAAAAAGTAGATAACCATGGTTATTGTAACAGAATCAAAATGAAAATATTTGTAGCAGCGTGGTGATTTCAGTCCAGAGTTCTGGGCACGGTAACATAGGTTGAGCGAGCGAAGCGGCGCTGAGGCGTGTGCAGTCGGAGATGCCTACGGCGCCGCGCAGTACGCAGTCGCCGCGCCAGCGACACGCCCCGCAGCCTGCACCCCGCGGCGAATCGGGACACATCACGCCGTCCAAGATGGCTGCGCTTGGACTCAGGACGCGACAGGAGGTGGCGCCACCAGACAGTCGCCATGCTCCGGATGATGTGCATCAGCGGCCAGCGGTGCCCGCTGTGGTGGGGGACGCTGGCCATGGCGAGGTCAACACCGTCGACTATTCCACCGCCAAAAACACGTATGCCACGTATACCGTGCACTGCGAGACCGATCGACGTGAAATGGGCGACGTCAACGTCGCCTTTAAGAGAAGAGGACCTCCGCCTTGCCCCTGCCCTGAAGATGAGCTTGTAAACATGTACGAACTGAATCGAAAAAGAGCGGCCGAATTTAGAAAAGTAAACCTATTTGGTATCGGCGATGACTTGGATCGTCTGTACGGGCCGCCTCTTGACGATAGGGACCAGAGGGGATACTGCCGGATGATGGCCAAATTACTAGGATTGGAAGGGTCCGCTGGTTATAAAACCCCAACGCATCAGCGCTTACGCAACCGGCTCGTAACCGAGCAGACGTGGTACGACTTGCAAGCCAAAATGTTTCTCCCGCCGCCTGTCACCAACGACCGCCCCATCACCACCGTTCTAAATGAGTTAGAAACAAAAAGAATTAAAACTGCCAAAAAGGAAAGAATGATGTGGAAAATGGTAAGTCGAATTTTTTCCCCCAAATAGTACGTAAGCGTAAGCGCTTAAACCTAAGTACTTCGAATTTCATGCGGCCCATTGTTGCGTAGTCGCTTCTTAAAAATATTCAGATACATGTGTAATAATTCACCAGTATCCATCGTGTTCATTTTCTTTAAAAAGGATCGAATATTTTTATGGATTTAAAAAAACTAGAATTTGCCAACTTTATTTGACGCTGTCACTGTAAAATAGACTATATACCTACTACTACATGCTATTAGAGATAATAATATGCTACTAGATACAACTCCTAGTTTGAGACCAGGCGACTGGGGCGATTGTTTGATGTGTTTTTATTACTTTCCCTAACAAGGATTACCACTCTCGGCCACCATTCTGTCGAGTAACTGGACTTTGTAGAAAACACCCATCGGCTCTCTTCAGACGATACAAAAATAAACAGCATCGAGCTCTATCGATCACCCCGAGCACCTGTCCGCTTTTTCAGTTAGTGTCGCCTGTAATCTCACCGATTTCATGTCTCAATACAACTCTGGATCCACCACATCATTTCCGAAATACTCACCTGCATTAGATTGAAACCGACGCCTAATAGCCACTCGAGACGGCAGCTAACAGCGAGGCTTGCGCAGGACATGACGGCGACGGTGGGCCGCGGCGCGGGGCCGGCCTTCTCGGTGTTCTGGGGCCACGCGCCGCGCGCGCGCCTGTGCGCGTGCCCCGACACGCCGTGCCGCTGCACGCGCACGCGCGCCATGCCGCGCGTCTTCAACATGCCCAAAGGTGAATCCGAAACACGTCACAGCTAGAGTCGATGTCGTTCTTTTCGTTATGCGGCTATGCCTGTCTCGCAACTTCTGATTTACAAAAAACAAACACGCTTGCACCTGGATGAATATTATGGCAGACCCAATTATTTGCAACGACTAAATTAAAACTTTATTTTCATTTTTTGTGCGGGCGTGTCATCAGGTGAAAATGAATTATAACATTACTTTCTTCCGCTATTACTCGGGGTTTGTTATTTTTTACAAGCTCGAAATAATTCAGTTTTAACTGCTGTGGTTTTTATGAGCATTTCTCCACAGCCGCAATTTTCTGTGTCCGTGCACTAAACTCCACTTATTTGTCAAAACGAAAATCTACAAAAGAAGAGAGTGTACAATATAGTTTGAAAGTTAACTGGAGAGCACAAAATCTTCCCAATAAAACTTTCGGACCTATTGGAAAAATCCGAAATGCCTGAAACCTGACAACGGCGGCGTGTCCCGTTTGCAGAATCCAACACAAAGTGTCATTTTTCTCAAAATTCAAATCGTATATCAATATACGATTGCAGTTCGGCGCGCGTTCGGAAACGGACGCGTCCAATACGCAGTGAGAATTATTATAATTCGAGTTTCGCGCCGCATAGACCGCTGCGCGTAAGTGGCAATGGGGTCCCAACAAGTCATAGCCAATGAGCTTTTGGCGTTTATCCAACACGCAATCGATACCAAGGACGCAGTCAGTATCGTGCAGATCTGCAAATCCAACTTCAATGAGGATGAGATTTGCAGTGTTAAAAAATATGTTTTAGAGATTGGCACGGAGGTGTGGCATAAATGTTTTCAAAATTGGTTCATTCGTATGAAAAAGTTCATTAACACTAACGGAGAATATTTTGAGAAACAATAAATTAATTTCTGACCATTTATAGTATTTTTTTCTTATTTATTCCTTTTTTTTTTGATTGAGTCAAATGACTCCACTCCACCTGATGTTAAGTGGAAAGTGGTATCCAAACGCGAAAACGGAAACTTATAGTGCGCCTCACGTATTGTACGTATGTTAGTCTGTAAGGTATATTATATGGGTCATATGGCCTGAAATAACGAAATAATAATAATGAAATAATGTGTAAATAAAAGTAAATAAAATAAAATATTAGACTTTAGTAGACGTATAACAAATTAGATCACAGTAGATACTTATACTCTGAGTTTCACAATAAACTAGACAATAGTTTGATCATATTACTAAGATTACTGCGTGTCCCAGACTTACGCGGGAATTCGGTGGTAGTTACCAATCACACTACATCACAAGTGAAGCAATTTAGAAGCGTCGCAATTCGTTCGTATTATTCGTCCATCACACAGAAAGAGCAGGTGGGTGATTTGTGGACTATAATTATATAAAAGGTGTAAAATAAAAAGATAGAGAGAGGTATGCGAAGAAAAAGTGGAAGAAGAGATTTTGAAGTTGCATGAAATACCTCGTCATGTATAAAATGTAATGAAAGATATTAATCGCGCAAGTTCCAAAAATTTGATTGCTTTTGTAGCTACACGTTGAGTTTCATTTTTTAAGAGATATGGAAATACTTTGTGTGATTGAAAAAAACCTCAACAGAAAATTTTAAACTCATTTTAATTAATAGTCGTGAGATGAAATTTGTCTGCGTTGTTCTAGTCGATTTATAAATAAATTTTAGTTTTTAAAGCTTGATTTAATAGTTAGTGATATTAGTAAATGTTTATGTAGATTATTTAATGTTTTTATTGCCTTTTTCATAATATTTTATACAAAAATTACGCCTTTTGTTAAATTATTCTCATTTCGGTGGGTATTACCGGATTCAGCGGTGGATCAACTATGTCATTAACTGTTAAGAATCTAATTACCCAATTAACGGAATCTTATGTAAGTTTGAGTTCTGTTTCCTTCCCTCTCAACGTTTTCCCTGAAATTCAGAAAAAAAATTCGACAGCCGAAGTCAGAGAAGCCCTTCCAGAAGAAATGCCCTTGTGATGCATTTCTCTACAATGTGTTAATTTAAAAGAAATAATCCAAATAATATTTGTTATAATATTAATACAAAGATCGAACACTCAGAAAAAATTCCTTCGATCCGATCGGATTCGAACCGACGTCTTCTTGCATACCGTGCCAGACGCTATACCAACTAAGCCACGGAACGAACCAACGGACCTCACGAATTTTTCTATGTGCTTGCGTCGTGTTTTTGTATTTAGTTTTTCAACGACTTTTTAGTCGTAGCGCATATAATACTTATTTATTTACTAATACAAAATGATCTCCACTCAGCATTTGTTTGGTTTGCATACAATATACGTAGTTACCCCACGCTGATATAATGGACCGGAACGAAGAACTGAGCGGACCCCACCGACAACCAATAACAAAAAACATAAAACAATAGCAAATTTATTGCAGAGGCCGGGAAGTAAGGGATTGCTGGACGAGTATGAGTTACAAGGACGAACGCCAGTAAGACTTTGTATTAATGCGAGTCAAGCAATTCCCGTTCCCACCGAGGCTTGTATAGTGATTTTCTCAAACAATGAAAGGAAATAATAAAAGACTAAAGAGAGGAAGATATATAATAAAAAAAGGAAAAAAAAAGATTGAGTAGTAATATTTAACATGTTAGGACAATTTGCTAAAAGAAAAAAATGACATATAAAATATGTATAGTTGTTTAAAAATATATTAAAGGTTACAATTTATTTCTTTTAACACTTGACTTTATACAATATATCGCCCCCGTATTCGATTGTTTGTTTTTACTGATTTTTGTTGAAGAAAAAATATTCGTGTAATATAGTATCTAAAAGAGGTATAATTTAAATAATTCAAAAGCTAACTACAAAAATTATTGCGTTTACTACATTTTACACCACATTTCTATCGTCCTGAAAAATTATTAGGTATTCACTATAAGACATCGATATATTCTAATTATTAATTACCTTAATATTATATGATGTTTCCTTTAAGAGGTTGAAATAAAAAAGAGTGTATTTTTAGTTTATTTATTGCCTCTATCTACCCCATCAAACATCCTTCATTTCCAGAGCCTTCTTGCTTTTTTATTCTAGAAACAATGTAATAATAATATAATTATATATAATAATAATAATAACAACGCACATACTCAACATAGCCCCGCACTAGGGAATCCCTATGTCGCGGGTGCCATGGACACACATATAGACAACCACAAATTACACCCAAACTCACGAGAGAAATAAATGTAGGCCATACAAATAATGGTCCCGGCCCGGGAATCGAAACTGGGACCTCTGCGTGGCAGTCCAGCATGGTAACCGTTCGGCCACAGAGGCAGTTATAAGTTAATATAGTCAGAAAGGAGAACTAAATTTAAGACTGAGCAATCCGATGAGGAAGAATGCTGAAGCTTTATACTCCTATGTGAGGTCTTGCTTTTTGATAAGGAGCAATACCTCTCATGGAAGTAGTGACAGATAAAGCAGGATGGGTAGTTATGTATATACAGTACGAGGCCAACATAAACGCCAGAATATTTCAGGCATTTTCAAAATAGATTAAAAAAATGTATTTATCAACAGTGGAAATATAAAAGGGAGTAAGGGACAAAGGTGTACAGATTAGACCTTCGTTCCTTATGCCTTTTCAGATTTCCACAGTTGAACATACCATCAGCAGGAATTTAGAAAACAGACATTGAAAACAAACCTGTCATTCTTGTTAAATATTCTGTCAAAAAGGTTGACTGGGGGCACCAACTCTGTAATTGCTTTGCAAATGACAGCTACTGATTAGGCGTGCAGATTATCTGGCAGAAATAATAGCTTCCTCAGCCTGCACCCTGCCAGCATCTACTTGCTGTAAGGATGCTTCGCACGCTCGCAGCTCTTCAATGTGTAAAAATTCCGCCCGGCTTTGCTCCAATGCTCATCAGGTCTCTGTCATCAAAATAATAGATGTGATGTAATAAAGAGCAGGAAAGAATTTACTTGAATTGAAAGTTACTTTGTTATTGTATTGTTTGTTTGAAGTTATTTCTCTCTGCCGTGGTTGTTGCTGACGTCGATGTGGCATAGATTCTCACCCTGCTTTTCATATCATTCCATACCTGAATAACAATAACAATATTGCATATTATAACAATATGAGTTCTGGTACAATAACTCACTGTATCCTATTATCTCTCATTATGACTCACCTTAGTCCACTCTTCGGGATCTATTGCGGGGCCCTCCTCATTAAAAATAGCCACACACTCGCACCAAAGGCGTGCTGATAGCTCGCGCGAACAACGCCGAACGAAGTCATCCTCAAGCCAAATCTCTGTGCGATTCGAACTCCAGCAAAAATGGAGCTGGCTTACAGCGGTCGTGCGCCTGCGCCGTCCGACGCGCACATCCAAAGTGGCTAACATTCGAGTGTCATTATTAATTCTACATTGCCAACATTTCGAAATTAATAGTAGTTAGCGTGCCTATTTAATTGTGTAAAAAGGTACTATTTAATTAAATTGAATATTAAAACATTAAAACAATGCGTAGGTACTTGCCTCTGCATGTTTTGTCTTTAAGGACAACACGCTAAATTCAATGAATTTGGTTCACAAATCACAACTCACATGTTTGTTTACAATGGAATTTTATGACATTTTTTTAACACACTTTTTGCAAATCGGTCTTTTATAGACTTGGATTCATAGATATTGATATTTCAGTGCGTTTAAAATTTTCGACTACGGAAATTTTGTCGGGTTTTTACGTAGTCAAGGTGCTACGTCTCTCAACGTTTTGCTTGAGGTGTAGCTTTGTTTGGTTGTAGTTTAGCTTTGGTTTAAACCTTTCAAATTGATAGCGCGATTGCATTTCAGGACGCGCTATGAAGCGCATCCCGCGGCCGCACACGGACCTGCCCTACGTCGTGGACCGGCTGAAGCGGAACGTCGAGCTGGACCGCCGCTTCTACATCAAGGCCGCCGAGCGCGGGCTCAGTTAGTTGATTATTACTATTCATTTTATTTTATTCAGGGACCTGACAGCTTTTCGATTCGATTTATTGGTCTTGGTATAAAAAAAGACACATATTATAAATCAGAAACATTATACAGTAAAAAAGAACTTCGAATTATTGTTATGATTTTTTTAATAGTACCAAGTGACGGAGCGAACAAGTCGTTCGCCTGATGGTAAGGTACAAGCCTGTCCATAACAGTTGCAGTGCATCTCAGAGCTTTAAACCGCAAAGATGTGATGGGCACTGCCACTGCGCCCGTTACCCTGAGACATAAGTTGACAAGTCCTATGTGCCTGTAATTTCACCTAATACAAAAATCGAACATATTCATAATCGTAACAAAACTAATGGAATCATCCCACGAAAAATCTTAATAAATATGTTAATATGTTAATTTCATTAAATAGGAAACAGTAAAAAAATTGTTAAAAATTAATAAAACATGCAATAGTAAATACTAAATAAAACATTAAATTCAATTATACGAGTTGGAATGTTAAAATTTAACAACCACTGCATTGTTACTCATTCATTTGATTTTTATATTCTAAATTAAAAAATACAAAGTCCCGGTAATGTTCGTATATATTCCCAACTATATTACATAGTTTACGTTGTGCACACAGTGGACTGCGTACGGCCCGAAGTGTGCCTCGACGAGTGCGTTCCCTACTTCAAGGTAGACAAAAGGAAAGAAGCGCAAGCGTACGACGAAAGATGCCTGTGCGTATTACCGTTCATTCAATTCTTGTAGCAATGTATTTGTTTTTCGAAAACTTCGACAGATTACTCGAGTTAATTGCATTACATGTGACGTTAACATTTTCCTGCATTTATACGAATGATAGAACACTGAGTCCGAGAAATGACGGTCCGAAATATCACAGGAGTCCTTTTATCTCTAGGTACACAAACGATTTGCGTTTTCGGACTTTTCTAGATTTGTTTCGTCTCGGATTCGGAACGAACACGAACCGGATATATATCGGCATACGAGTCAACGACATGGTGCAACTGCATTTCCATAGTAATAGGTGAATCGCAATTGTATGGGGAACGTAAATCTGTCGCTTACTGCTAGTGCTAGGGTAGACGACCGCAGAACAAAACGTAAAAGAGGACGCCATGTCCTGCCATGTTGCAGGGATCTGACTCGGCGTCTCCGCGACACTTGCCTGGACGATGAATGCGACGTGTGTGACGAGATGATCGAAGAAGAGTCCTCCTCCTCGTCTGATGACGATGATGATGCATTCGGAGGTTTCGACGCATTGGACATGGCCACCGGGCCATGCCGCGCCAAGTGCTCGGGGCTGACCCCGCCAAATCCCGCACCTCAGGCGTCGTCACAGCCGGTAATGCATTGATATCAGTATTACAGGTCTGCGACATGAGCGTGTTTGGATCAACCCTTCTGCTTTTAACTCGTAGCGACCCGATTACAGCCGTCGACATATCTACTACGCCAAAATTTAAGTGTGTTATAAAGATTCGATTTCCACTTGTTTTGTGTTAATTACTGGTAAAGTGACCTGAAATGATTGCCGAACGGGTATCATGGGCACACACATAGACAGCGACAAAATATAACCAATCTCGCGAGATAAATAAATGTAGGCCAGGCAAATATTTCTCCCGGCCCGGAAATCGAACCCGGGACCTCTACGTGGTAGTCGTGGTACTTCGTGATAACCGTCGGCTACGGGGGCAGTTAAGGGAGAATCGTGCACCACTATTGTAAAAAAAAGTATTATTCTTACGTTTTTGTAGGAATTTCGCAGTTAAAACATGACTATGGCAAACGACATACTATGCGGGAGACGCCGAATTGTACGTCAGTGCAGTACGCTGATAAACAATGGGATAACTGTTCCCACATAGTTTTTTGTGGTTTCCATCAACACATCTGAATTTTATTAATACCATTTATTAGAAGTGTTTTTTAAAAGGAGACTCGTTGCTACCGTTCGTTAAAAAAGTGTCCTGCTATTATCCACTTCGTCGCAACATCGAATAGATAAACAGCTGACTATAAAATCTGTACCGTAATTTCGCCGGTACAAGTTGTATGCGCACTGGTCTAGCGGGTTAGCGGCCGGATTCAGATTTCACCGCCCGCGGTTTGCATCTCAGATGCTGAAGCTTTCTCTGGGGAGTATTTGTTTCGTTCTTTTTTCTTTTGTATTATTATTATTGCTATTATTTTTTTTAACTTTTTATACTTTTTTTATCTCCTCTTACTATATAATTACTTTCATCTGCAGTAATATTATAAGTCCCATAACATAACACTATAATTTATGTTTTTAACCGACGTCAAAAAAGGAGGAGGTTCTCAATTCGACTGTATGTTCTTTTTTTCTTTTTTTTTGTATGTATGTTCCGCGATAACTCCGGTATTTGTGAACCACTTGTCATGATTCTTTTTTTGTGGTCCCATTTCATTTTGAAGAAAATCATCTACCTCAAAGGGTGGCTGTTCACGCAAGAAGATTCATTTTTATAAATAGCGCCTAACTTTAATTTAGGAGCAATTACTTTAATGGTTGTTTTTGCTATTCCTCCAATTCCAGGCGTTTTTCTCTCAATATACTTTGAGTAGTGAGAACAAATTATTATCTCCAGTGTTAAGTCCTGTAAAGTGGCGAATTAGGGGATATTTAATTCCACGTACTTTTGAGGTCGGTTTTTTTAGTACTCTGTACTGAGATTTTTAAATTACATACAACGCAACATTGAATTCGTTTGTTTTTGCTTGACTTTTATGAAACAAATCTCGGAGACAACGTACCTTCACACATTCCATTTAAACACTTTTATTTAGTTATTTGTATTATTATTATTACGCAGAAAATTTAGTACAGACAGTTTTTAACTTTAGTTGATTACCGTTACATAAATAATTACGTTACGTTACTTAAATAGGTATTTAAGTAGCTATCGATAAACACATTAACACTACAATAACTGTCGTGTATTTGCAAGCAGGTCTCAATTTATTTCAATACATTTGAAGTAGACTTTGATTTATTTGCTTGTATTATACAGACATACATATACAAAGTGCACGCCTGGGACCTTCAACTATTACATAATATATAATTTTATTAAGAATACCTCGTATATATTTATATATTCATAAAAGTAATTTTATTAATATTCATTCCGTGCATAAGTTTTGTGAGTGAGATTTGTATGTTTTAGGTAGAATAGACCAGACAACCCTGGTTCATTACAATTATCATATAAATTAAGGATTAGAAATAGACAATAGCTCACAGTGCTAGTAGGAACTTCGTATTTGGAAGAGGCCTGTGTACATAATGTACTTATTCTTTTAAGTACATTCTGTACACTTACATTCCATTTAATACATTCCAGTGACGCGATATCCACTACAACGAACAAGAAGATGGAAGCGGAGCTCAATGAACTGAGAGCACCGACAGATAGGCTTCTTGAAGAATGCGATGTATATGAAATGGAAACGCAAGCGGTCAAGACCTCACGTATGACATTAAAATGGGAAATTTGATCAAATTCGACGATTTTCCGAAGAATTAGAAAAAGAGTGCAAACGAAAGGAGTTAAATCTGTACCCTCCGTGAAAAGTGCGCTAAGTCAGAAATTCGTGTTTTGAGAAAAACGGATTTAAATAACTTTTTTTTTCTAGTTTTGAACAAGTTAATTTTCCTAAAAAGGAACTTCAGTGTCAACATTGTGGTTTATCAAAAATTAAATTTTTAACTTTACATAATTTCCTGTGCAAGTACAATAAAAGCAAATTGTGTCATTTGTCACTTTAAACCGTGGTTGTGTTAGATGATTTATTACGAATTGTAAGTACCAATTTACACGGCGTATGGTGACTTGGTGAACAATGATACATAAATAAGTTCAAATAGATTTATTTGGTTGCCTATTAAGATTACAAGAATCTTGCCGAACAAAATTGTAATTAAAATTAATAGGTTTTCCGAATCAGTTGAAATAGATGGAATTGCGCAAAAATAAAAAATGTATCACATAAACTCTAAAGTTGCGGCCAAAAGTTTTGTGTATATTGCCATATCTTAATTTGTATTGTTACAATTTTAAGCGTACAGTTACCTGAATATTAGTAATGAAAGGTATATCTCATAGTGTGTGCAAATAAAATGCATTATTTTAAATCCTTACGTATTATTGTTGTAACAACTACAAAATTCAACATCACCAGATTAGTTTTTGCAAGTAGATACTCGAAGGTAGAATAAACGTTTACTTCATAAAATAAAAAAAGACTCATTTGCGTTTTAAGAATTCACGGCAATGGACCTGCAGTCAACTTAATACCTACCTAGGTAACAATAGGTAATAATTTATTTTTTTAGTTAGTAATTATCATGCCACTTCGACCTTACATGTTTAAGTCAACTTTTCTAGATCTACAATAAAATTAAATAACGACTATATCGTCGCTGGCAGCGATACTTATTAAAATACAATATACTAAGCAAAGTAAAATTTAAACAATAAATATAAAAGTGAAGCAAAGTAATCAATCCTCTCAATCCTTCTTAATTTGTTTTAAACTGACATAAAAACGTTTATTGCCCATCATTCAAAATAATAAAATAAATGAAACTATCTTCTAAATTCAAAACGTAATAAGTTGTCCTAAGTTTCAGATACACAAGAATCTTTCGAAAAACAATCGTCATAAACTTTTTTTTTTAATTAGGTCATCAAACTTTTTTTTAAATAATAAAGTAAACAAAACTGTAAAAATAACCAGTGTTCGGGAACAAAAAATTATCTAATAATTATCACAATAATAATTTTTCTCCGCTATAGGTTCAGAATCTATAATATCAGAATCTATATCTTTCTTTTTTTCTACTGCTACAAGCAAGGGTCCAACAAAACATTTGTTTACATTTTCTATCCGAATGTAGTCATACTTTTTGTTTCTTTTCGCATACGACATGGAAACGTTGTTAACATTATTGTAACTTTCTTTGTATTCGAATGTAGGGAATTACATTGAGAAGAAATGTGTTGTTTGCTGATGGTAATACAAATTCTCAATTCAAACTCACTACAGAACATAAAGTTCCTGGACACGTACACATGGAAGTAATTCTGATCACGCATTGATAGAACGCGCTTATAATGCGAACGTCTATGGCTGCTAACGACACCTAAATAAAATGCGAACGTGTATGAGTATATATGCCATCCAAGAGATTGCCATTAATTGGTACGAAGTGCATCTTATCAGTGCATTATATCTTAAATCTAATAGTAAAAACAAGTTTCCTGTTATGGAAATGAATGATGATGACTTTGTGATTTTGCTTAATTTTCTAAACAGCAGATGCAGGTAAAGAAATTTAAATCGCGAGGTGAAAAGTTTGTGTGGTCAAATGCAAAAAGAAAGTTACAATAATATTAACTACGTTTCCATGTCGAATGCGAAAAAAAAACAAAAAGTATGACCACATTCGAATATAAAATGTAAACAAATGTTACGTTGGATCCTTGCCTATAGCAGCAGAAAAAAGAAAGATATAGATTCTGATCCTGTAGCATAGAAAGATTAATATTGTGATAATTATTAGATATTTTTTTGTTTCCGAACACTTTGGTTATTTTTACAGTTTTGTTTACTTCATTATTTTTAAAGACGGTTGATGACCATTTATAAGACAATAAAAAAAAACTCAAGTTTGAGACGATTGTTTTTCGAAAGCATCTTTTGGTCCTGAAATTTTGGACAATTTATCACGTTTTGAATTTTAGAAAATTGTTTAATTTAGTTTATTATTTTTAATGACAGTCAATAAGCGTTTTTATGTCAGTTTAAAACAAATTAAGAAAGATTGATTACTTGACTTCACATTTATATTTATTGTTTATTCATTTGGAACACCAACATATTACACCATTGACTTACAAATAAATGGACGACGGGTCTAATACAAAAACCACGAAAAAAATGTCCCAAGTCAACCTATTTAAACGTAGTGACATGTAAAGGAATAATATATAATATATAATATATTCTTTCATATTATGAAAAAGCTAAAACGTTGAATTTAAATTGTAATGTCATCGCAGTACTGTCTAATTTTGCTTGCTTCGCTGTCAGTCGAACAAAGGAAGACTAAAGCGTGAATGACGCTGTATACGATTTTAACGCCCTATAAATTCGGACACTTTTTAGCGCGGACCCGACGTTCATATAATTGTAAGTCAATGGATTACACAGAAAAAATAAGATTAAAAGACAACATTTGGTAAGGCACAGTTCTTATGTATAAGCCAACTACAGGTATCCACATCACTCAATATATACACAGATACAAAAATAATAATAAAATAAAAACAACTTTAAATATAAATAATCCAATTACATAGTCATTAATGTACTAAAATTTAAGGTAAATAATTGATTATAAGATCGGAATAAATAGTTAATTGATGTAAATATGACAGTGCAATTGTATTAAATAAATATTTTGTGAAAGATAAAAGAAATAACAATGAAAATAAACCATTAAGCTGTAGGAACACGCAATTCACATTTAAATTGATGCAATTATTAATTGTATTGTAAGAACGACACATTCTACGCAAAGGCGAATTCAGAACAAGATACGTTTTTACAGTAAGATTCCGGTGCATATATTAAGATATATATTAAGATATAAAAAATATATAAATGATATTTCCCAATGTTTCTACCATAGCAAGTTTCAGCTCTATGCAGATGATTTAAAACTATACAAACAAATAACTTCAATTGAAGATGCGGATAAAATTCAGGATGATTTATCTAGATTGACTGAATGGTGCAAAGTTAATAAACTCTTACTTAATCAGAACAAATGCTACCAAATCTCTTTTTCAAGAAAAACGCATCCGCCGGTATATAATTATCAAATCGACGGTACTTACTTGCAGAAAGTGACCGCGGTGCGAGACCTGGGGGTTACAGTGGATGGTAGACTGAGCTTCATTCCACATGTTGACAATATTATAAAACGCGCCTTTAGAATTTCAGCGCTTATAAGACGGACGACGAAAAGTTTTAAGAGCGCTGCTAGCAGGATGATTTTATTTAACTCTTTATCGCGTAGCACTCTAGAGTATTGTTCTGTTGTGTGGAACCCCCATTACCAAGTACATTCTAATCGTTTGGAACGTGTGCAAAGTAAATTTCTTCGGCATGTTTGTTATTGTGATGGAGCTCTGGATACTTGTGACTCTTATGCTAAGCACTTGAAAAGATACAGGACGCTGTCTCTGTCGAATCGTAGAACTATGCTTGATCTTTGTTTTTTCCATAAAATTGTGAATAATTCAATAGACTCTCCAGAACTTCTGAGTAGGGTTGGGTTTACAATCCCAAGACCAAATGCAAGAACAAGAAATTATATACCTTTCAGATCTCGTGTTTCTAGGACTAATCTTGGTATATCTGGTCCTATAAATAGAATGGTTAAAACTTACAATCAATTTCATAGACAGTGTGATTTGGATATTTTTAAAGATTCACTGCTCTGCTTCAAAACTAAAATTAAAAAATTCATGTCTTCTTAAAACTAAAATAAAATATTAAAGGGATTAAAATTGAAATTTTCAATTAAAATAAGTAATTATATTAATCTGTAACTTGCTATTTGCTTTGTAATCCTGTAATAAACTCTTTAAAATGTAAATCTTACTTTATAACATAAACCGCTTGTATTTTACTAGTATGCTGTGGTAGCCTGTAAGTGCGATATATATGGGTCATTCTAATCTATGAGTAAAAAAGTGTCACTTGTTAGAACTATACACAAAATTCAAACAAATTTTGCAGTATTTATCTGAATTCTAAAGATTAAACGTTAAGTAACACTTCTGTAAATATGACGCATTCGACAAATATGTGATTTTGTTAAAAAATCATTAAAAATCTTGCTGATTCGTCATATCCTGTGTATGTAACTTTCTGCACCTCGAAGTTTGCTCTTGTTGAAAAAAATATAAATTATTAATATTAGAAGCCATTAATGAATGATTTTTGTTCGAAAAAACATGTATTTACTGCACCAAGTTTTAAAAAAAAATCTCATAATAAATTTTTAAAAAAACGGTTATTATAGGTATGTTTCGAATTTTAGCATCAATTCTGTGTTTGTGTCAAATTTAAAAAAAAATGTGGTAATACTTTCTTCTATGATTACTATTTTTGTATTAGGGCAATACTGGACCTTTCCAATATCAGCTGTGTTTTAATTAGGTTGAGTTTTTTCATAAAATCCAGAAAACATAAATAAATGAGTGCTAATCCAGCTCGTGAAAAGTTCACGCATCATTCCTGATTGGAAAATTACTAGGTAAGTACGATACCTAAATATATTTAGCCAGTTTGTGTGTAAACTCTTTTGTTTTTGTATAACAATGGTCCAATGTCGAAAAAACATAACCTCAAAATTGCGCAGGTAACCAGTAGAACTTTTACGTTCGTCATTTCTGTGTACCATCATTTCTATGTACTGATAGTACACAGGAATGACATTTTACACAGAAATGACTACGTGGAATGGTATTGTTAGAAAAACATGTTTAATTTTAATTGGGAACAATTCCTAAATAAATATATTTAGTTCTTAGTTCTATAAAAAACCTACTGCTAATCCTATCCTAGTTCTATTATAAATTTGAAAGTTTGAAATTTAAATATCTATATTTTAGCTCATCATGGGAAAAAAATCTAAACGCAGTTTAGAAGACGACAAGCGGCAAAACCGCCGCGTCGTCAATAAATTAAGTATGCGACGGGCGAGACAGAAGATGACCGAAGAACAACTGGAAGAACGAAGAAGAAAAGACAGGGAGCGCTATCAGTGCAAGAAGGAACATGGTTTGGTTAAAAATATATGTGATGTTACTCCACGAGAGAAAAGAATAATAAGAAAGAGATGGAAGGATGCTTCGAAAAGATACCGCCAGAAGAAGAAAAATATCAAAGCATTGGAAGTTCAGACCGAAAATATTATGTCCACGACACCACCAGCTAGTCCCGGCATCTTGAGCCAATCTTCAAGAGCCCTTTCTGGCCAACGAAGAACGAAAGCTAATAGACGCGTTTTGAAACAGGAAAATTTGTTTCTGAAACTCCAGCTTAGATTAATGAAAGCTAGAGTTGCTAAATATAAAACAAGATTGCACAGAAGTCAAATGAAACTTCAAGGCATTTTAATTAATACTATCAGTGAAAAATATAATAGCGTTGCCGCATTGAAGAGAAAAGCAGTGGAAAGATTTCTTGAAAATGATGCATGCAGTAAACTTACTGCTGGTAAAAAGGAAACTATTACCAGAAAAAGTCAAAAGAAGCAGATTAGGTTTCTACTTGACAACCTCTACAATTTGTATAAAAAGTTTATTGATGAAATTAAAATCAAAATGTCATATGCTCTTTTTTGCAAATATAGACCATTTTGGATATTAATACCTAACGTCAATAAACGAGATACTTGTCTTTGCACCATTCACAATAATGCTGAAAATGTTGTAAGATCCTTAAAATTTGGAAAGGTAATTGATCAAAATACTATAATGAGCGTTGTTAAAAGCATCTGTTGTGAAGGGAAATTGCAGGAAGATTGTCTGATGAGAAAATGCTGTAAATGTAAACAGCTTAAAGTAAAATTTAATGATTATAATTCAAGAGACACTATTGTTTATGAAAAATGGGTAGCTAAGAAAGTAGAATGCGTTATTAAAGGAAAGAAAAAAACTGTAACTAAGACAATAAAAGAAAACATAACTACCCAAAAACACAAGCTTTGCAAATTGCTTTTAGATTTATTACCAAATTTTATGAAGCATATTAATAACATATTTCATCAATACCACGCTATTAATCGTATAAAAAATCAAGTAACAGATGATTGGGCTCTCCTTCATTTGGATTTTTCCGAAAATTATAATTGTAAATATAGAGAGGAAGTGCAATCTGCCCACTTTGGTGGCTCAAAGCCTCAAATTACTTTGCATACATCAGTTTTGTACTACTATAATAATGTATTTGATATCGTGTCTGTAAATCCATTTTGTACCATTTCAAAAAATATGCGTCATGACCCTGTTCTGATTTGTGCCCATTTGCTACCTATTCTAGATACTATAAAATCTAAAGTTCCCAATTTAAAAACAATGCATTTTACTAGCGATGGACCAGTAACCCAGTACCGAAACAAGTCAATGTTTTACCTCATTGCTCATTTTATTACTGTTAAACTTGATGTTGATGATGTAATTTGGCACTACAGCGAGGCTGGGCATGGGAAAGGAGCGCCGGATGGGATAGGCGGATGTGTCAAACGCACAGCAGACCAAGCTGTAGCTCATGGTATGGATGTATCAGACTTTGAATCATTAATAAACTGTTTAAAAGAACGCTGTAAAGGTATAAGTATTTTGCCAATAGATGATTCAGAGGTTGATAATTTAGAAGATCTCTTAAAGCTTAATAGTTCAAAGGCATTTAAAGGCACATTAAACATTCACCAAGTTGTCTGGAACCACCACAATCCATTATTTTTAAAGGCTAATAGACTAAGCTGCTGGGAATGTTCTCCTGAAATGGTCTGTAAGCATTACGGCATCGGAATTATTAACGTTGATAAAAAAAATCAGAGACTATCTACTCCAAGTTTTGCTAATACGGATGATGACTGTGATATACCTCCCAAAATCTCTACAGATGATTGTATTATGTCACCTACATCCGATAATGTAAATACTAATGATGATTGTGACAATAAAGATTCTCCTCAAAATATATTGGATATTAAAAAATATTCAGGAAAACGCCAGCCATTTTATAGATCATGTTACAGATCATCTACCTCGTCAGCTGGGTCATCACCTGACACTCACTTGTATACTCCAACACCAGACAAACTTCCTAAACCAAAAAAAATATACACCTTTTTCAGTGACTCAGGCGAAGATTAAGTAATATTTTTTTTATAAAAGCTGATTTATCATTATCACATTTCAAGAATTATTAGAAGTGCCATAAATTAAAGCTTGTTACAACAGTTTATTCCTATTTAGATTTATATATAAAAATATAAGACTGATTCTTGACTGATTGTATTGTGAGTTCCTAAACCTTAAGATATTTTTGTTACACAGAAATGATAATCATTTCTGTGTACATTTTTCTAGAATTTTTTTTTTATATAATTTTGAAATTGTGTTTTAAGATTAATGATTAATTTTATAAGAGGAATGTTGTTTTTTTCATTTAGGTTATAAAAACATGTGAAAACTTATGATTATTAAGTTTCTTGGATAATTTGATAATTTCTGTGGAAATACTGATCATTCCTGTGTGTGCGATTTTATCGTTTTTCGTTTTTTTTTCAATAAATAGCTTCTTTTTGAATTGTGTTTCTGTATTATTTGTATAAACCTTATTAAAACTAATGAATTGGTGTAAATTTTTTTTAAATTTCATTATCTTGTTTATTTTTCATGCTGGATTAGAAAGACCCATATAATGATTTTATATCTTGATTGTAAATTATTAGCTATACTCTTTATATGTATTGTGTTGGCTATCCATTTCTGAATAAATAAATAAATAAAAATTATCATTTACTAAGTTTAGAAACTACATTAAAATATTTTGATTGAAAAGTCATATTACAAAATTGAAGACTACGTGTTAGTTAAAGATGTATGGAAAGACGACACGGCTCCAGAATCCACACAAATTTGATTTAAAGTGTATTCAATAGCATTTAAGTTTATTTCAAAAGAGCAATCCCTAGAGTTTCTTGCTCGTTCTTCTCAGGGACGTCAGCGTAGTGAACGAGCAGTAGCTTAAATGTGACGTTTTCATGTGTAAATTTATTTTATCTAAGGAATAAATGATGTTTGACTTTAACTTTGACTTTGAACAAGATATTGTTAGTCTAAATCTATATAAGATACGTTTCGAGTCAAACTGGTTTCGAGTCAAACCTGCGGCTTGGTAAAGGGTTAACTAAGAATAATCTCTCGATATAGTCTAGGTAAGGGAATAATTATTGTAGCAAGTCACGTAGGTAGTCGGATGTTCTCGTCTAAGAAAGTAGTAACTTTTATCACTCATAATGTTATAAATCTGTCTTTTGTTTACAGGAGAAAACTACTGTACTGGCAAGAATGCGCACGATATTTGGAGGCCAAGCGAGTAAGTACTACTCATATACGATCAACTTCCACAGCTGACAAATAAATGGTAACTGGCCTTAATACGACGCCGCCAAACTCGCTTATATATATCATCATCAGCCTATCGCAGTCCACTGCTGGACATAGGTCTCTCTCAATGTGCGCTATTTCACCCGGTCCTAAGCACTCCATTTGGTCAGAGAACGTCCTACACTGTTAACCACGAAGTGGTCACCACTCAAGAACTGACTTCCCTAACGGTTATCGGTTCTTCGACATATATAGCCAGCCTATTGCCATTTCAGCTTGGTTTATTCTACCAGCTGTGATGACTTTGGTTCTCTGTTGCATAACCTCGTTTTGTATCTTGTCTTTGTTTTTACCTAATCGAGGACTACGCCATTTTATGATTATGCCCATCTGTAGGCGACGCCCAGCATTTTAATTAAATATTTATTTTATTTAAGAACTTATTACGGACGACCATATGCGCCTAGCCAGTCAGAACAAAAGTCAATGGAATTACGTAAGTAATTCAGGGGTTCTGATTGGCCTGGCGGCGTCCGCAGCGCATTGATGGGGCCGATACGATACGGGAGACGCCATATCGGCATAATATATAAGAGAATCTTGTAAGATCTTATCTTGTAATATTTCATTCCTATTCGATATCCCGATTCAAGGTCAAAGTCAAAGAATCATTTATTCCATAGATAAAATAAATTTACGCAAATCTCTTTTCTGCAAGACTCGAATGATTTAGACGCTTGAACTTTAGAAAATAGTAGGTGGGTACCATTGACTTACAATTATACGGACGTCGGGTCCGCGCTAAAAAGTGTCCGAACTTATAGGGCGTTAAAATCGTATACAGAGCGTCATTCACGCTTTAGTCTTCGTTTGTTCAACTGACAGCGAAGCAAGCAAAATTAGACAGTACTGTGATGACATTACAATTTAAATTCAACGTTTTAGCTTTTTCATATTCCTTTACATGTCACTACGTTTAAATAGGTTGACTTGGGACATTTTTTTCGTGGTTTTTGTATTAGACCCGTCGTCCATTTATTTGTAAGTCAATGGTGGGTACTGTACGATTTCTGTCAAGTGTTCTGTGCCCCTCGCAGTGTATAACTACTGTGTAAGTGTGTAAATTGATAAACTTCCAGAAACACCAAAGCCACGACGAAATCCTCTGGGCGGACCAAAGGAGAGTACAGGGGTGAATGCAGCCAGTTTAGACAGTATGGGGAGTCTGCGCAGTGTGGGAAGCGTGAAGACTGAGAGCTCGGAAAACGAAAGCAGTGACAGCGACAGTGCATTGCCACCGCAACGATCGCCGTGGCCCGCGGCACCGGTGACGGCGATGTACACGCTGACGCCGAACCCAATGCCGCCACCGCCGCCCCGCGTTCAGTTTGCCCCAACGGCATCCGTCGTCGCGCCCGCTTCGACGCAGCTCGAGAAGCACGAATCGTATCCGTCTCAGCCGCCACGCGTGCATCCACCTCCCAATCCACTCCTAATAAGGTTACAAGTGTTTCTGTTGCATTAAGGGGCAGGTAGGTGTTACGTAATCATGTTGTTTCGATAAGATTGAGTGAACATTTCTCGTGGCTTTGTCACCAGCTCTCGAACTTTTCCCTTAACTACTACAGCTACACATAGCTTGCGACAACAGTGAAAGTGGCCTACCTCATAATGTGTAGTACTTAGTATACTCATGTACAGGTTATGTGTAATACGCAGGACCCATGTCTTTACTTTAAATGACATAAATAAGCAGAAATAAATTTATTTTTCCGTTTACAACAAAACCAAACAAAAGTGCAACGATTCGCTTAAAATTTGAACCACACTGTTGCAATAAATAAAACAAATAGGTACCTATGTGAGAATATACCAATCAACTCAGGAGATCAACTTCAAGTGCGGCTTGACTAAATGGGCTAAGTATAGTTTTTTAATGGTCTGTGATGTTTTTAAATGAAAAATAGATATAAAATTTCGAACAAAGTGTATTTCACTTTGAGAAATACCACAGTATTCTCTCTGTCTATACAATAATTAACGAAATAGAACATTATACCTTATGGTTTTAGAGTAGTGCGTTAAAGGCATCTCACTAGTACAAGAGGTTCCATATTATTCATTAATACAACACTCTTACCTAATTTGAACAATACCTTTTTTACGGGCGATGACATGGCGGGATTATATGGGACTCTCCTCCGTTGATCCATCCGGCGAAGAAGCTCGCCCGATGGATCCTCTGAGGCCTACCCACTAAAAACCTGTGTATGCAGTCTCACCCACCGGTGCCGGCTCGTGGGATGATCCCGTTAAGACTCGCCACTTACCCTTGTGGTTGTCCCCTTCCGCGGGGACCTCCTGACAGGCAGCATTGTGCCCTGGGCCAGCTGATGGGGGAAGGAGAAGATTTTAACGTCTTCGCCGACCCCCCAACCTTCTGCGCCGGATTTGTTCCGCATTGACGTCTTCCTCCCTAGCTCTTCCTGCGGTCTCGTTTTGCAACATACAACCTCGCAGAAGGAGACCACAGCATCCCATGCTCTCTTACTCACAAGCATGGCTTATGTCACGCTGGTCAGCGAGAGATCATTCCCGATGACGCTTGTCAGTTCGCTGCGGGTACGAGACCGTGCCGGACACTGATGCAGCGTATGCTGCGTTATGTCAAAGTCCGCCCCGCACTCGTGGCAGTACGGAGACACCTCTCGCCTTGCGACTTTGTGCAGGTAGTTGCCGAAGCATCTATGCCCCGACAACACCTTTTTTGCACCTGCACTAGGTGGTATGTCAGTGTCCCGTGCTTTCTTGTGCGACGCAGTAGCGTCAGTGCCGTCAATGTCCTGACTCCTGACGGGAAGGACTCGATTTCCACCTCCCATTTGTTTATAACAGTATCATTGGTTTCCTTTCGGATGCCAGTTCCTCTAGGGTAATTTTGAACAATACTTAGAATTAAAAATTAAAATTACATTAGTAACTCTCACCTAAAAGTACCTGTTAATTTACAACAAAATATTGACTTGTAATAAATAAGTTTTCTTTAAAACACAAAATAAATGAATTATTTCAATTTATGAATGCCAATTTGACTTCTGAGAAACTGAAAGTCATCTCTAGAGAGAGCTTTAGTAAATAGATCAACATATTGTTATTAAGTACACGTATTTGAAATCCATTTGATTTTCTAAATATTTCTCTTTAATAAAATTATACTTGTTTGTTGTCTGTGGCTACCCCGATGGAAAAAAGGCGTGAAGTATATGTATATATGTAAAATTATACTTTACATCAACGTGATTACATCGTTTGTGGTAGTTCACATTTTTAATTATACAAATATCACTTTCATTATCAATGTTCAAACATATAGTCTTGATTAAGTTCACCAATATATATTAACATTCTTTTGAACCATATTGCTTTTTTGTCGCGGAACATGAGGCCATAAACTCTGCTTCTGTGTTTTTGTTGCTTGGCTTTTGTTGGTTTTACACTTTGTTGGCGTTGTGGTGCCCATATTATGGCGGCTCCATTTTTTATAAATACGTATCCAGTTAAAGACTTGCATGTACGTGTGTCTTTAGCATAGTCGGCATCACTGTAGGCTTTAATTTTATTTTGCTATGAATATGTATAATGCAGACCATAATCTTTGGATTCTTCCAAGTATCTCATTATTTTCTTGACATCATTCCTATGAGTGTAATTATAACTATTAAGATATCTGCTTACTAAACCGACTTCGTACATAATGTCAGGCCTGCTTGAAGCCGCCAGGTCCGGTACATGGCGGCTGCAAGCGCAAACCGGATACTCTTGTACTCCTCTTCAGTGTATGTGAGAATCAACAGGAATGTTATTATAATTAGCATCTTGCATATGAAACTTACATAGCAATCGGTCGACATATTTCGCCTGGTGAATGAAAATAGATGCTTTTGATTTTTCAATTTTCATCACACAGTTTCATCTCAAAATTTTCTTTTAGTTCACACAATTTTCTTTTAGTTTACCTTGTCGAGTGAATCTTTTGATTTTGACATTAGTAACCCGTCATCAACATGTAGTAACAAGTATACCTTGTTATTATTTACGTTTCTAATATAACACACATCAGCCGTCAGCGTCACTGTTCATAAAGCCAAACTTCATTAGTAAATTGTCAAACTTTTGATTCCAGCACCTTGGTACACACTTCAGACGATAAAGTTAACATACCAGAGAGTTGAGTTTACATACCAGATTTCAGGAGTCATGTAGAAGTGCGTAACTTTGGTGTCTTTTAAGAATTTAGTTTGCTGTGATACAAATCTGGCAAGTCGGGAACCTTCCTTAGTCCACATGTACCCACAATAATCCGTATGAGTATCCACAATAACACCAAGATCACGTTTGCTAAGGACCTCTGCTAGATGATTGTTATTTCTGAAATAAGGTCCTTGCGACGGTGTATTTTTATTAGAAAAAGTAATAAAGAAACATTTGGAAGAATTTAGCGCCATCCTATTTTTAACACACCAATTATTTATGGTATTTAGGTCATATTGTAAATTGTAAATACAATACGTCTTGACTTGAGTAAATTTCCCTATAAATTAGAGACGTATTCACAGACCTATACTAGTTTTTTGTCTCCGCCAAGGCCTTTCTGTGCTAAGCATGTCTTTCTTGTCTGGGTCCTGTTAAAAGTCTGTACTGCGGCTACGACGGTGTCTCGTACAAGGGGACTTGCTAGCTTCACCACGATAGAACGTGGCCCGCTTGACTCTTGGTGTTTCGTGGGTACTCTATAGTAGTTAACCAAATCATGCTTAAGTAGATCACAGCCGACAGTGATAAATAGGTGCTATGTTATATTTGTAAATTGTACCACAGAAATTAGTTAGAAATGGGCGTTACAATGCGTATATAGTTATTGGAACTATATATTGTGGCAATATCGAATACCCGATATCGTGTATCTTAGAAGCTATATATCGATATTGCTTCGTATCAGATATTCACTGAGTGGATATCAACGCGAAACCATTTTTTGTGCGTCTTCGAAACTGTATACTAATATTGGCCCGCATTGCTCTTGTAAAACTATATCCAATAATATATAGTTTTGAAATCTGATCTGACGGCAACGTATCAACGCAGCGCGCACGCGGCCTGTATCCATGAATATATAGTTCCAGATTCAGAAAATATATACTTTCGAAATCCGATTTCGAATATTCATATCTAGTTTCGATACGATATTCAGAAAAAGCTATATTACCCATTCCTAATTAAAACTAGGTTTATTTAGCACACGTTTTACAATCACTTCATATGGCATCAAAGAGAGGGAGAGGGGGACAATGGGCGAGGGGGAAGGCGATATCCGCTAAGTTTCAATCGTCACACCTCAAATTACAAAACAACGGGAAGATGGAGCATACGCAACAAAAGAAGTGAAGCTACTTTTCATTTATTGTGTGCGTAACAACTAGGAGGGGCACTGTGGGGACATGCGCATTTGTGTGCGTGTAAGATTGCCAGATGCAGCGAAAAAACTCCGATATTTCTTTTTAACGCACACGCTCTTCATAACCCCGCACTAGGGAAACCCTGTGTCGCGGGTGCCATGGACACACACATAGACAACCACAAAGTACACCCAAACTCACGAGAGAAATAAATGTAGGCCATACAAATATTGCTCCCGGCCCGGGAATCGAACCTGGGACCTATGCGTGGCAGTCCGGCATGGTAGCCGTTCGGCCATGGAGGCAGGCATATTCCTTCTTATAAATTTTTTTGATTCTTAACTTTGTTATCAATTCCATAGCATTGGCGATTATGTTTTAATTTGACAATATATATATACAATATATAATTATTTGGTTCCCAATGAAACTTTTTAGAACCTGTGAAGTCATGTACACACATTATAATCATTTTTGTATTTTATTGTCACGTTGTCTTACAACACCACTCTGTTCATGACATGTGCACGTAACAATGAAAGTTCTCTGTATCTATAGGGCTAAAATTTTAGCTGGTTTTGAACATTTTCTTTTATGTAGTTACATTATGGCGATTAGAGATTGGTTTGAGAATAATTTACGTAAATCTGAGTTACCTGAAAAACAATTTTGGATCGCTGTAATTGGATATTCTGTGTGTATATGCATGCATTATTTCATTTATATACAAACGTATAAATTATTCGATGCTCCTATGCATATTTACCTAATTTCAGGAAACTAATTTACGATAGAAAGTAACCACACACGTATTTACATTATTTATATTATTTTGTGTTTCGAGGGAATCTCAAAAAATATCGGGTAAATAAATTACAAAACAGTTAAATTGTAATTGTTAACCCCGACGTAATTTTTTTTTAAATCTTTAATTATTGTATAATATTAGCACGTAGGAACGTAGGAGTTTTACCGAGACGCAGATCAGATATCCGACAGACACGGCGTACCTCAGCTACCCCGGGTATACTCTGGAGCACTGGTCTACTTCTCTCGGTGATACTGACGACACTGCTTCAGAGATAAGTTTCCGCTTTTTCTTCTTTCCCTCCGTTGGTTGCCTGGGTTGTGGTTGTGGAACAGTGAGTTGGGTAGCAGCGGCAACAGCAGCGTAATCACGTCGAGGGGTCAACGTCCTTGCGAGTGACGTCTCCGCCGCCCGGGGCGGAAAAACGAGGGGCGGGGCGCGGGGAAACGCGCGCAGCGACAGCGGCGACAACTATTTCCAAGAAATTACTTTAATGACCGTTAGTGTCTCCACCTTAAAAATAATTAACAATGAAGGGAACGTAAACCAGGGAATATTCAGCACCCCAGGCAAAAAAACGCCCTTTGATATTCAAGCGATCAAAAATAAAATTAAGTAATATCACATTGTAAAGAAGCAAATGCCCACGCTTAGAAGTCTCTTAATAGATTTAACGAAAAGTATTGCATTCTCAGGACGTAGAGAAACATTACGCCAGATATGAATGGCCAATGGATTTGTACTTAAGCAAAATAAAAACCAACGTTCTCTGCTCATTGAACGATACGACATCAAAGCGTGGCGACATAAGTTATTGAGGACTATAGCTTCAAAGCATGAACAAGGTAAAAAATTGTATACCTAGATGTGACATATGTACATGAAAATTATAAACCAAAAACGTCATAGCTGGGGCCGTCGACACAAGGTGTTCTCGACAATAGCTCGTCAGGAAAACGATTCATTATCGTTCATGCTAGAACAGAAAATGATTTTGTACCAAACGTATTATTGGTGTTCAGTACAAAGTCCACTAAAGCTGATTGTCATCATGACATGAATGCTTCAAACTTTAATAAATGGTTGAGTAAAACACTGATACCAAATTACCCGTTACCGTTCCCCTTTAGGCGATAGCTGAAAATCAGTGCGTTGCTTTTGGGCAACACCCGCACTGAGCTATGGGCTGTTTGGCTTGCTGCAGCACTCACAACTTTTAATTAATTAGCAGATATATGTTGTTTATTGTGTATATTTATTTGATTTCTTACCTTTTTGTTATTTCGTATGTTTTGTTTTGCGTTTTTTGTCTTCTTGTTGTTTCATTTATTATTGTGTGTGCTTGTGGAAAGTCAATACTCGTATTCTATCTATCTATCTATCTATAAAATTTTAACGAACCGAGTGTCATTGTCATGAACAATGTCAATGTCAATGTCATGAATAGTTACCATACGGTACAAATAAATAAGGCACCGAACACCAAAGCAGAAATACAAGATTGGCTCCATTGCAATCACATTTCTTTTGAAGATTCTCAATCAAGAGAAGAACTTCTCTGCTTGACTGATAAACATAAACCTGAGCCCATCTATAATAATAATAATAGTAATAGTAATAATAATACTAATAATAAGAGCTTTATTTATCTGCATTAAATAATAATAATAATAATATATTTATTATCTATAAAGCTGAAGAAATTCTAAAAGAACATAGTCATGAGGTGTTGAGGCTTCCACCTTATCGTTGTGATCTCAGTCCTATTGAGCTTATTTGAAGTACAGCAAAACGAAAAGTTGCCAGTAAAAATATAGCGAGATCGGCACCAGAAATGGAAAAATTAATAAAAGATTTCTTTGACAGCATAACTCCAGAGGAATGGAACAAGATGGTGAAACATACAATTCACATTGAAAATAGATACAGAGAAAGCGACGGAATTACAGAGCAAACGGAAGATTTCATTATAAATGTTTGTGATGACGACTCTAGCGATTCAGATGAATCGATGGGAGTTGAGTATCTGGAGTCAGACTTTGATTAGGGCAGTGAATAATAAAATTTTTACAATTCTTATGTGTATACTGATGTAACAAATTACTTTGAAACACCATTCAGGGTCATTCCACTCATCTTAAAAAAATCTAATAGGTTCCTTAGTATGAGTTGTTCATGAGTAGACCCTTTGACTGCCTTTTAAGTTATGTGTTATGTTATGTTATGTTATGTGTTGACAAACGTGACTTTGGCGTTCAGTACATTTGAAGTTTTGCTTACCTACCTTATTTCTGGTAAACTATCTGGTATAACTTTGATAAACTTGGCATCGGCGTTTGGTTTGGAAACATGAGTGTGAGGATATGTATTTATTTCTAGGATTCCCATCTCAAAAAAAAATAATTAAAAGTATCAAAACTATAATTACTACTATGTACAGTATTACCAACTTATTTTTTTTTAATTTGCCGCGTTTTGTCAGGTTCATCTTTCACTAGCCAGACTCTATATTATAATATTGGCCATTCTTGAGGGGATTCAAAATGTCATCTACACGCGGCACAGGGAAATGATCAACTTCTAAACCTGGATTTAATGTCAGCTTTTAATCACCACATAGTGTAACTGCGTTAGCTGGCTTTAAAATTGGTACTACAGGCATGTCCCATTCATTCTGACTAACATATGTTATCCTTCCATTGTTTAGTAATCTATTAATTTCATTATTTACCTTTTCTCGTAGTGCGTAGAGTACACGCCGAACCGGTTAACAATTTGGCTTGGCCTCTGGAATTAATTTAAACTGATAAACTTCGCCGTTAAAGTTCATCCAACCTGACTTGAATACTTCTGCGAACTGGTCTTTCACAAGTTGTTGAGCGTTTGCAATATTTTCAACAACATTAATATGAATATTAAATAAATATGGGGGCCATAATAGTAATTCATTAAGCCAGTCTCAACCAATTACGAGGTTTGACGTGATTTTCTTGGGCACATCCTTATTGTCCTTGTTGTCCGCATTCTGAACAGTACTTCTTTCTCAAACTTCGTTCAGCTTTGATGGTTTTATTTCCCACATCAATAACATTGTGTCCACAGACCAAATTGATTGTGCCTCACTTGATTGTCGGTTATAAATGTACTTCTTTTGTCTATTTATTTATTTATTTATTTATTCAATGCATTACATGGGTAATATACATGTTCTTAAAGTAAATATAAATACAGGCATGTAACCCTGCAGGGCACAGCAATTAGTTATAACATAAAATTAAATTATATTTAATGACTAAACTTGTAAGCTATAATCTATAAAAAATAACATTTAATTTCAGTCATAATCATCAAATTAGTATCAAAATAATATTATATTAATAAAATAGAAGTAACAAGAACAAGGGTAATGATTAATTGTATATGTAGAAATAGATAAATTAAAATATTTTTATTCTTAACAATCCTTAAAAGTCTCATATAAAATTAATATCATTTGTTATTAATCATATCTTGTCAAATCTATAAATTAACATTTCGTATCAGTCGTAATCAATCAAAATCAATGTCTAAAATAAAATTATAACAATAGAATACAAATAATGGAGATAAAAGTAATAATTAATTATTTAAGTAAAAATTAGAAATATTCATTGCTAATAAATTTTTTAAATCACGTATATATTAATATAATTTGTTATTTATAACATCTTTTCTCTCGTCTTTGCTCTCGAAGAACTCTTGCAACGTGTAAAAACATTTTTGGACCAAATATTGTGTAAGTTTTTTATTAAAAGAATTATTGTTCACCTCATTTTTAATGCGTTTGGGAATGTTATTATATATTTTTATGCACATGGCATAGGGGCCAGAACTATGCATTTTTAATTTTGAAGGTTGAATTGGTATTCTTTGTCTAGGTCGTAGGTTTGTTGGTTGTTGTTCGTTTGGAAAAAGGTGTCTGTATTTTCTCAGGAATTTGCTAGTTTCTAGGATGTAAATCGATGACAGGGTAAGTATATTCAATTTTAAGAAATTTGGTTTACAACTTTCTGTCTGCTTAAGGTTGGCCAGAATTCTTATGCATCTCTTTGGATGTATAAAAACATCACCTACGCCCGTACTGTTGCCCCACAATACCACTCCATATCGGAGCCACGCGTCAGCATACGCGTAGTATGCACTTAGAGCTGTTTTAAGGTCGGTGGTCTTTTTTAGTTCTAATAGGGCATAAGTGAAGCTAGCCAATTTAGAGCATATTTTTTGAGTATACACCTTCCAATCGACATGAGTATCAATTTCTAGGCCAAGGAGTTTGTACGTGCCTACGCAATCTACAGCTATGTCGTCAAATGAAAAATTATTATTAAGGTTGCTCCTTTGGTGAGAGTTGAATTGCATTAATTTAGTTTTGTCGATATTTAATTCTAGGTTGTGGATTGTGAGCCAGTTAGTCACTTTATTTACAATAGTATAAATGTGGGAGTTTAATGTGTTACCGTCGTCTTTAAGCGGAAATACAATGGAGATGTCGTCTGCGAAGAGGACGCAGTGTTCATCAAGCATTTTGGGTAGGTCATTTATATAAATGATGAACAACAAACAACCGAGTACACTGCCTTGTGGAATGGATCCCAACATGTGAGTATTGGCAGATTCCACATTATTTATCGATCTTGAATGGGGGTTATGGTATTTTATTTGGACAAATTGTTTGCGATCGGAGAGGTACGATTGGAACCATTTATGTGCCAAGCCTCTTACTCCTATACCGTACAGTTTTGTTAATAGTATTTTATAGGGCACCTTGTCGTATGCCTTACTCATATCAAGTAGAATACCGATTGCATAATTTTTATTATTTATTATATTAAGTATTTCATTTATGAACCTATATAGAGCCAAAGTTGTTGATCTGTTTTTTCTGAAGCCGTTCTGACATTCACTAAATACGTTGAATTTTTCGCAGAAATAGTGTAGTCTATTGGAGACTGTGATTTCGAAGATTTTTGCAAAAGTAGGTACCAATGCGATTGGCCGATATTGAGATGGATTGTTTGTATCACCTTTTTTATGGATGGGGATGATTTTTGATATTTTTAATGAGTTAGGTACAGTGCCTTTGTTAAACGATTAATTAATAAGGAATGTAAGTGGAAGAGCTAGTTCATCGGCGCACTTTCGTATGAGGGAAGGTGGAAACTCATCGTGTCCGAAACTTTTTTTATTTTTTAGATTACGGATGGTCTTGTGTACTTCATGTTCGCTAACAGGGGTTAAATAAAAAGAATTTAATGGGCGATCGATAACCGGCTCGCCATGCGCTTGGCCATCTTTGTTACCATGGGACGAAAATTATTCATTAAATATATTTGCTACTGTTTTAGGCTCTTCTACCTGTTTATTTTTAAATTTTAGTGTAATATTTTTAAAAGTGCGCTTTGTTGCTTTGTTTGTGTGTTCTTTTATTACTGTCCACATAGCCTTAACAATGTTTTTTGATTTTTTATTCTTTGTATATATTGTAATTTTTTTGATTTAATTACAAGACGTTTTAATATATTTTCATATTTTTTGTAATGTCTATTTAATATTATGTTATCGGTCTGAGAAACTAATATTTTCAATAAAGGTTTATGTTTACAAGATTTTTTAAACCTGTAGTCAGCCATGTCTTTTTTGTAGAGTTTCGGATATTTATTTTTTTCAAAGGTATGGTTGTATTTAGTAGATGGGTTAGTGTTTTTAAAAAGTTGTTGTAGTTTTCGTTGACATTTTTATCTGGTAAAATAACAACATTCCAGTCAATTTTTTGAAGTTTTAACCAGAAGTAATTTAGGTTTTGCGCGTTGAATAATCTTCTCTCGTTATACCATGTCATGTTTTCATTGCTGGGTGGTGGCAGTGAAATCGAAACGCCTTTGTGGTTCGACAAACCTAGTTAGTAGTTCATTTACGGATATTTTGATTTCCCTGGCATTGAAGTTGGTAAAAACCAAGTCTAGGCAAGTTGCTGAGGTAGATGTAACACGTGTAGGTTCATTTATGTGTTGTTTAAAGTGATAACTCTTCATATGGTTCAGTATTGTTCGAGTAAGTTTAGTTTTATTTAGAGAATTGATATTAAAATCCCCTCCTATAATAATATTTTTCCGATTTTCTGATAATACGAGTTGTTGCAAGAGTTTTTCTGAAGAGCTATAAAAAACATTAAACTCTCCATTTTTTACAGGCCAATATATCACAATTAGTAGTGTATTTAATTGAGTAAGGTCACTCGCACAAATCTCAAAAATACGTTCAACACTCAATTTTACTATGTCTTTCCGTTCAATAAAATCCTTCAGAATTATGTCTACAAAAGTACGAGGCAAGAATAAAGCCGTTTATTTTTAACAACTCTATCTTCCTTGTGGTTATCCATGTCTCAGTGAAACATAATGCTTGTAGATTTAATTCTTCTGTGAGTGATTCAACTAGATGGGTTTTACCTTTAAATCAAATCAAATCAAAATCTTTATTTCAGACAAGATATCCATAAAGTGTTAGTAACAAAATCCTTACCATCTATGTTAATAAGAGTTATCTAGAATGTACAATGTATCCTTATCCACCTATACAATATGGGCCCATCGTTCCTCTCGGCCACTGTTCGAAGAATGCCACTGGCACTGCCCCGCACCCTGCGCATCAGGGATGCCACCCGCTTCCGCAAAATGGAGCTAAAACCGTCCACACGCGCCTCGGCAAACATTCCTGAAGCGCTACAGTAGCGCGGCAACCCCAACAGCATTCTGAGGGCGTCATTGTACTGGACGCACAGGGCGCAATACGCTTTCTGTGTATACTTGACCCACAAGCTGCACGTGTAAAATGATTGGCAAAATGCCTTAAAAAGCGTGAGCTTCACGTTTGTAGTACAGCGTGCAAACCTGCGGGTCAACATATTGCACCTTACAGCCAACGCCCTGCGCTCCCTGTCCATGTCCATATCATCAGACAGACTCTCCGTCACCCAGTGCCCTAGGTACTTGAAATGCGAGACTCTGCGTAGTGGCACACCGCATAGCTTTACTGGCGGCACTTCACTAGCATATTTACAGCCAGCCCTAAAAATTAACAACTCGCTTTTGTTCACATTGTACCTAAGGCCATTGGTTTTTGCATACTCCTCACAAATGCTCAGCAACTGTCTCAATGCGCTGACAGATGGGCACAGCAGCACCATGTCATCGGCATAGCTAATGTTATTAACTATTGTTCCATCAATAGAACAGCCTATGCCGGTACCGCTGAGCCCACCTATCAGTTTATTAATGTACAGATTGAAAAGGCGAGGGGACGTCAACCCCCCCTGCCGCACCCCGCATCCCAATCCGTAATTGCTAGAGAACGAATCATGCCATCTCACCTGGTTGACCTGATTGCCATACCAATACTTTAATAAAGCAATCAAATCCGCAGGCGTGTCAGTCTCACTTGCCAGCTTCTCCCACAGGACATCATACGCCACCAAGTCGAATGCCCTCGACAGGTCTAGGAAACAGGCAAACACAGGTGTTTTGCGGTCCGTATAGTATTGAACGGTGTGCTTCAGACACAAAATTGCTGACTCAGTCGACAATTCCTGCCGAAAACCGAATTGAGCGTCATGTATATGTATGTGTCTAGCCAGCCTTCTGTCAAGCACACCGTCCAACACCTTTGCAACGATGGTAGCTAGCGAGATCGGACGATAGTTCCCCCTGTCGGAGGCATCCACTGTCTTAGATTTTAAGACAGGTACCACAATAGTTCTCATCAAATCCACCGGCAAGTAGGAGTGACCAATGCATAAATTAAAAAGCATGGCTAGTACTCTCGGTAAATGCGGCATGTTGCAGGTGCTCAATACTCAAGCCGTCATGTCCAGGCGATTTTCCGCGCTTCATGTCCTTAATTATGAGCCTAATTTCTTTAGCTTGTAACAACTCTCAAACACCGGACAGGTCGGCCCCAGCATCGAGCACCTTCTCCCCAGGTGCTAGCGAGGATTTGACTCTAAAGTGGTCTTTGAAAATATCAGCAATTCTAGCCGGCTCGCAATTACCCTCAACACTCACTGGAATGCTCGGCTTGGGTTTCATACTATTTGTGTCTTTCCAAAAACGTTTGAAATCCTTATTAGTGTGATGGGAAGCAAGTACTTCCATTCTAATCTGCTCTTGATTATTGTGGCACCACTTCAGCTTAGACTTAAAAAAATTTCTAGTCTGAGTCATTCTGTCATATATAAATCCAGAACGCGGTCTTCCATACAAATTCCACATTTGAAACCCAAGCCTCGCCGCCTCATGAGCTTCTTGGACATGCCTGTTCCAACCCGCGACATAGCCACCTCTTCTACGCTAATTCTCATAGCTGAGCTCCGCTGCTTCACGTAGCACATTAATAATGTTCACATATAACTTATCAATACGAGTTCTATGTTCTATATCGCTACAATAACGATCACTATATGACCGGAATTCCTCGTGAAAGTCAATTTCCCTTAGCCGCTGGTTGCACAGTTTAGTGTATCTCTCTCTTTGAATACAGTTACGAACTCCCCACATAACTTTATTTAGGGGTTTATTGGTAATTTTCTTCTTTAGCCATTCGGCTAATATCACACTCGACTTTCAAGGGAAAGTGGTCAGACCAGTAAACATAGTAACAAATTGCTACAGACTTAATGATTTTCAGAGCTGCCTCTGTGACTAGACAGTGATCAAGCCAGCGCCTGCAGCCATGAGCTTCACTAACAAACGTGTAGGCATCCGACCCCAGCCCCAGAAATCTCACATCCGCACAGACCCAGCTCTGTTCTTCACAAAAACTACACATTTCCTTATAAAACAACTCATTTGGGTGTGAATTAAAATCGCCTAATATAAACACAGAGTCCACCTCGCATATATCTATAACCGCGCTGATTTCACTTAAACATTCCGTGTATTCAATTAAGTTGTCAATGTCATCCGTAGGCATATATACCGAGAAAACTAAAAACGAGCACTCAGACGTCGCAACCTTAATTGCCGCGAGCCTTACACTTTTACACTCCAGCACTGATACTAGTGAGAAGGCACTCTTCCTCCACATAATAGCCACACCACCATGCGGCCTTCCACGGAGAGTTCCAGCAGAGGTGTCCACCGCAGATTTACTGGTAAAACCGAAATCTGGGTCTATACATCCAATATAAGTGACGTCATGAGGCAAGAGCCAAGTCTCCTGAAGGGCAATCACATCAGCTTGCCTACACAGCGCCCGAACACCGTCTACTGACCTAGTTACTGATTTACAATTAAAACTAAATAACACGGTAGTATTTTTATTTTCTATTTGATTCATTACTATTTAAAGTTGATTGCCTCTTGTAATCAATAAACCGTCTAAATGCAATGCCTTCCGGCAGCTTAAAAAAGTTTTAAAGCTTTGTATGTTCTGATATAAAATTTCAAAATTATTTACGAAAGATTTTTTTTCTTTTGTGGGAAAGGTGGTTGTTGTGTTGTCGAATGTTGTAGCTTGAGAGCCGTTCAACGACCTACGGTTTTCAGTAGCAGGACCTTTGTTTACATGCTCACTATTGAAGGTTTGGGGCTCTGTGTCTCGTCTGGATTCGGTGGCAGAAGTGTAGAACTCGCTGTATACTTTCCCATCTACTATTAATGTATCATTTTTGATAACTGCGTGGTGCCCTTCTTTACGAGCTCTACGGAGGCTTTCTCTGAGTTGTTTTCTTTTTTTCAGTAATTCTGGTGTTAAGAATTCAGTAATTGATAAGCCTGTATCTTTAAATAAATACTTATTTTCCAGGAGAAATTTTGTGACTTTTTTTGTCACTAACTCAATAACGATTGGTCTGTTTGTACTTTTCCTACCTATTCTTACTAGGTCATCAATGTAAGGTAACAGGTGTATATTCGTTACATCTTCAAAGATATTTTCGACGCGATCGCACAATTCGTTTTCAGTCTCCCGGTAGTTAAAAGGGAGTTCGTGCAGTACAATTCCCTTGCAGTCATCCTTATGTTTGTGGTCTTTTTCACCTCCCAAATAGTTAGTAAAAGAAGAGTCTTTTGGATATGTCATGTGATTTTTTAGTTCTTCAATTTGGGTTTGCATGTTTTTGCTTTCTATTTCCAATACATTAATGGTGTTATTTATTTCCTGTAGGTCCAATTTCTGTTTTGCCTGTTCGCATCGTAGACTACTCGTGTTTTTCAATATTTCGCTTTTCAGACCAGAAATAGCTATATTTACTTCAGACAGTATAAGGGATCGTAATTCTGAGAGTAATGTTAACTTATTTTCTTCTAGTTTCCTATCCAAAAGCTATTCGAAGTGGTCAATGTCAATGATATTTTTTGATTTCAGTATCTCCTGCTGGGTTTGGGAATTTATTTTCAGACAGCTATCATTTTGTAAAGTATCTCCAAGGATGCTAGTGTCGCCAGAGATTGTTGAGTCATCGAAGGTAAAATTCTGTTTTTTTCTAATTATAATATTGTTTTCATCTAAGGGCTGGTTTGTGATTTCATTTTCTCGTGGGCGGATAGGAGTGTTTGAATTATCTTTCTTTGGCATTTTGCATCGACATGATTGGCAAATCCAAGATTTCTTATGTTCAGTGGTCATAGTGTTGTAATACCGTTGGATGGAGACGTTTGCACATTGTAGGTCGTACTGGTTTTTGCACGATAGGCACGTTAGGAAACATCTGTCGGAGATTTTATTGAGACATCCTGAACAAGTGAAAGCCATTTCATTTATTATTCCTTCTTATTTTATACATTCATAGATATATTTGCGCTCTGGTTGAGCTAATGGGGATTAAAATTGATTTTTTTGTTTCAACTACTCTACGCGTCTAGACACTGGCTTGACTTTTCCTTGGTTATAGTAAATTTCAGATACTTCATTTGAACTGCTTGAATGTAACAAGGCCACTTCGATTGTTCGTGCTATTTCAATACATTTTTCTAAAGATAGCTCCGTTCCACTTGTTATAATTTCAAATTTTATCATTTTTTAATCGACACCTTCCATAAATTTTCCCTTTATTTTATCCTCGAAAAGTTATATTCTCCTGCTAATTTTCTTAGCTGTAATCTTGTATTTTTCGTTCGGTAACTGGTTTCTTTTCCTAAACTCGACTGTCTTCAAGGTCGATAACAATGGTCTGGCGTACCTGTTTTGCAGCAGTTCACACAAATCTTCATATGACTTCATATGTTGGTTTATTCGGTGCACATAAACAGGTTTTTTACTGTCTTTGATGTCATTTACCTCTTTAGCTCGCTTGGTGAAATTTTTCTGGTCCTCGACCGTGATTCGTGAGAGTTTCTACTACGTTTTGTTTTGTAATAATTACTAAGAAGTTTTCCCAAGTCAGTAACGTTCGCCCGCTTATTATGACTTATGTTTTCGTCTTGAAAAATTCTCGTATGTTCTTTGTCCTGATTATAAGCGCGATGTTTTCTTCTGCACTGAACCAATCTAATCTTTCTTCTTCCGAATGGCACATGACATTGTAAAAATGTTTTTATGAAAAAAAAATGAACACGCGGCCGCCGCCGGCCGACCGACACAACCCAAGATGGCATTCCTTTGTCGATCAAGAGTGCGCTTAATTTCACTTATTTTACCGCTCTGCTGATTTCATTATTATCACAGTTTTTGTATTTGCGTTCTAGTTTTCGTCCCCAAATTACTAGATAGATTGATATAACAAAAAGCTAGATAACCGTTTTTAAATTCTCAGTTTAGTGTTCAGGAACGCACTGTATTTCCAGGTTGCGTTCACGGGACTGTTGTTCAAAATGGTTTACTCGGGCCTTTGAGTCGGTGACTTCGGAACGTAGAGTGCAAATCTCAACGTCCTTTTTCCCATTCTCAGTTGTGAAGTCACGCCTGATTTCACTAAGCAAGTGAGGCAACGACTCTTTGAGATTCGCGCGCCGCACTTTGCATACAATTTCTAGAAGCGCTGTAACCGCGCAGCGGCCGCACGGCCTATTATAGAGATATGGTATTATAGAAAATGTTAAATAACACCCTGCAATATAGGATAGCAGTTCCGCCAGTTTTCCCAATCGACTGGATAAAAAAGTCATGGAAAAATTTGGTCGCACTTCAGCAGCGCGACTGTCGCGTGGCCGCCGCGCGCATGCATCACGGCCGCTGCGCGGCTGTAACGCTTCTAACAGCGGTTAATTTGTACGCGCCCTTAGATTGAACTTAGTTTTCAACGAGAAATGAACACTAAGAACTTTAATTCGGAAAAAAAATTGAGAAAACAATAACGACAGTGACAGAGTTGCCAATTAAACCATGTTTGTCATCCTTCTAGGATATTGTTGTATTATAATATCGTTCAAAATGACATTGAAATTAAGTTAAGCAAACAGGGCCGGAGTTATGGCTTTCAATTCATTTCACTAAATACGTTATATCTTAAAAAAGCGTTCTCTTCTAAATAAGTGTCAATATCTTCCCTTTCGATATTTGTAGCGACAAATCTTGACATACGAAATAAAACACCACTTGTACATGCTCGTCGAAACGCGAAAATGCTCCAACGATCAAACGCTTCATCGAAAACGGCCCATTTAAATACGTCAAGTGGACCATCGTGCACGCTTACTGCAAGGTCCCGCGCCTCTTCCACTGGATGGAGCGCTCAAATGCCCGATGCATCAAATGCCCGATGCATCTAAACGCCGCTGCGAAGACACCTCGGTACAAGTCTGCATGTTCAGTAGCGCAGCGTGCACGTTTAAAGTGTCGCCCGCTGCACTTATTTTTGCTTTATCAACACACATACGTCCTATGCTGTGCATAGGAGTGATAATATAATTAGTTAATAAAGGAATTGACACATAATTTGGAAAGACTAAGTTTTACAGTGCAGATTCCTATCGGAAATCGAACCTGGCCGTCGCACCTAAGAGGCAAGCATTCTCGCAACTAAGTTATCACTACATGACAAAAAGGTATTTGGTCACGGTTGACAGTCAACTGTGACCATGGGACCTGGTAAAGGCCCCGAAACGTTGGTTTGTTTTAAAAAACAAATATACGCGATTTATATCCGGAAAAATAGTTTCATTTCCTAAATACAACAATAGCTCAATCAAATCGCGAAGCATGAAAAGGGAATTATTTTTTGACAATTTCTTTCGCTGTCGTCAAATATCGATCGTCATGTATAAGCCATATTCAAATTACAGCGCCATTCTATAATATGATTTTTTGATATTTTGACGATCAAATTGATTGGTTATAATTTTAGGCACGTAGACAAGATTAATTAATGATATTAGTTAGCATATGCTTTGGGTACAAGATAATTGTATACACCCCGGCTCGTTAAGGAGTCAAGTTAATTTTTCAATTGTTTCAATGTTTTTGCTACACTTTGATCACACGTTACTTTATTGAGTACCTAAAGCAATGTGTAGGAATTTGTAAAAACTACTTCCTGTGTAAAAACTATGCAACCGTAAAAACTACTTGCTCCAAAATATAATCATCGACATAAGATAGCTTTTCATGTTAAACAACCAACCAACATTAGTTGTTGTTGTTAGAAGAAACTGTGGTTCTGACACCATTATAAGGGAACGTCTATTAATCTTGATTTGAAACCAAATACATCAACACCGGTTTCAATACCGGTTATGTGGTTTGACGTAACGTACTTACAATTGTTTCAGAGACGAGTGCCCGGAAAAAGCCGACCTTTACAAGTGGTACAAACGATGGTTCATACTGTGGATTTTTGATATAAAAGGTACGATATCTAAACGTATTGTCTTTTTGGTCGAGTTATTTTGTATCAATAAAGGTGTAAATTCAGGTCACGTGCTCTGTAGTGGGATTTGGATATGCATCTGTGGGACAGCCTTAGGATTCAGGTACACGGCACCGGTGCCGCACCGCAACACTGTGTACACATATCAAAACCGCACCGTAGCCGCACCGCCGTCGCGCGTAATCACGCCGCACAGTTTCCGCGTTGAATAGATGAGTAACGATTACACGGTAGTAGATATAGCAATATCGACGACGACGAGTTTGCATCGTCGCGTTTCAATAGCTCTCAACGTCTCTTAAAACTCGGACCTTCTGTTTCGTCTTAACTTTTTTCAAAGACGGCTCTTTGGAAAAATGTTGATTTTCTTAGGACATTTCTTTTTTTTATGATGCTCGCGTGAGATTTGAACCCGGGTCACAGATTACATAGTAGTTCCCCGGGTCTGCGGCGGCGTCTCAGACAGGCGTTCTGCCATCGCGCCAAACCTCAGTGAGCGGACGCGAACGAATTACGCAGCACTATCTACAAGTGTGGATAGCGTACCAAGCACCAGGAACTCTTGGAGAGCTGAGCAAACGTCCTCTATGTCCAAGCTCGTCAAAGAAGTTGCTGAATTGAAATCCTAACTTCACCAAAATATAATCACAACGTCAGAGATTGGAAAAGGTATGGAATTATCAATCAAAGCTACGACGATATGAAGTCCAAGATTTCATGAAGAACCTGAGGCAATCCTGCAAGGCGCTGTTTGCTGTACATTGAATAATGTCCCACCACTTGCAATATGTTCTCGAGGTCATTATGTACACGCGGAGACACTTAGCACGATTTAGGCGAGTGAAGGTGAAGGGTGGGTGCCTCGGTCGCGCAGGACAACTCCTGCCAGTACCGCGTCGCACTGCACTACACAAGAAAGGACCTACTACGAGCACCTACCGGCCAAACTAAAAAGTGAATGTTGTAAGGAGGTGTTCAGGCGCAAGCTGAAGAACCTGTATTGGAAAAGTCCCTTTACTCAGTAACATGAATTTGACATTTACCTTATTATTTATTATACTTTAATTTACATTTATTAGTAGCTGGTTGAAATTTGTATTCTGTATTTAAGTAAGAACTATACGTTAAAGAACAAAGTGGCTTAAAAACTTTTTTACAATGTCGTTCACTAATGAGACGAGCAGGGAGTCATACCAAAATAAATTTTACGGCTCACTGGTTAAAGATTAAGTTTGTTTAACAATTTTCTCCACATTTTTGTGCTCAGAACCAAAATGTCGACGAAGTCGACTTGAGGGGTCAGGTATCTTTTGTATATGACTGTACTTGAGTAACTAATTTTCAATACGTAAAAACAAGTCATTTAAAAACAAGTTCGCCTTCTTAAGAGGTTGTCCAAAGGAATCACCAAATAGGTCAATGTCATAGCGGTCAGCGAGCATATTGTCGATGAGCATGAGCGCCCGCGCGGTGGGCCCGCGGATTACTTTATCAGTTTAATCTACAGGTCAACAAAGTTTCTCGCTGCATGGAGACGTGTATAAACCGTATCCGTAATATATCCGATCGATCACATTTTCGTACCAACCTTGTTTTCATAGAAAATAACAAGAAACAATTTTATATTATAGTCGCAGCAAGCGCGGCGCGGGGCCACTATCCCAGACTCGTCTCAGCTGATGCGAGTCAGCACATGAATACTTTAATTTCTCCAGGATGTCAGGACTGTCCATTTTGTTGTGTACGATTAATAGGTAAAATATACAATGCGTGTCCATTTGCGCCTAAATTCAAGCGATTCTAAATCAACCATAACTGTTACAAACAAGGAGGGGTAGAGACACGGATAATACCCGTTCTCGATAATACTCGTTCGTAGTTCTCTTGTACAGCCATCGAGCGAATTTATGTTGTAGTCTTTGCACTATAAGGTTACATTTATTTTCGTGAGGATCCCAAATGATAGTACCGTACTCAAGTTTACTGCGAACGTACGCATTACACAAAACTTTTGCTACTCTATTGTCCTGGAATTGTGAAGCAGTTCTCATAATAAAACCTAGGGCTTTGCTAGCTTTCTTGCACATTTCAGTCACATGAGTATGAAAATCTAGTTTGACATCTAATACTAGTCCAAGGTGAAGAATATTAACTCTATCCAAAGGAGCGTCATTTAAAATATATCTACTAAGCAGAGTAGATCGTTTCCGCGTAAAGGTCACCTTTAGGCGTTAACGACCTGACACTTATTTTCGTTTAGTGGTAATCGATTAACCCGACTCCACTCGGCCACGGCGTCAATGTCAAATTGTAGCGAGTTAAGCTCATTCGGAGAGCTTTCATAAAAAAATATAATTTTTAATAAATGAAAACTTTATTTTAAATCACAATTTTAGTACATGTTATTATTGTCTTAAATCTGTCTTAAGGCGATGGGGTGCCCAAAATCGCTTAAATATGGTGTTTTTGTGTAAGTTTTTAGACGATAACATAGCACGTGGAACTTTGAAAATAGTACATCCTCCTGTAACACGTATCTTGAAGTGTAGCTTGAAATTCCTAGAATATTGCTTATTGTCATAGGTAATACAAAATTGGATTACAGCGAGACTCTGGTGGTTATTTTTTGACATATTTTTCTCGGGCAAACCAAACTTGCTTACTACCAAATTTGGTGTGGTTATTTAAATGGAACTTTCTTGATCCTGACACTTCATTTGTTTTAAATAAAAGACAATAACAAATTTACGAGTACAAAATAACTTTCGCCTACTAAAGTACGAGCTAAATATTTGCTTGTAAATTATGGACAGGCACTTAACAGTGTGGAAAAATCAATAAATTAAAAAAAAAAAAAAAAAAATATCATATACAAAAAAATACGTAAATAAGTAAATATAATGCACCAATTCGTTGAAATCAAAACAAAATATTTAAAAAATCAATTTTTTTACCATTAGGCGAGCATAAAAAGAAATATATTTTTGGTTGGATTAGAACCTAAAACACAAAGTAGTATTCAAAACAAAAATGAAATTATTGTTTGCGTCCTTGATTATTTAGTAAAATTGCAACGTTGAAAACTTCTGCTGGGTAGCTTGCGTTCGTGGGATACTTTGCCAGATCTCTGTTTTGACATGGTTTTAACAAATTAATTTATATTGTATTGTAATCGGCTGTCTACCGTCGAACACGATACTTATGAGATATGTAGTTGGACATAGTTATGCAAACTATAACCAACCCAGAAAATGTCACTTTCGAGATAATTAGATTTTTGTAAAAACAGTGTGAAGAAATAAATAGGTAAGTTATTTGAGACTAGAGATGCGCCGAGTACTCGTTTGCTACTCGGTACTCGGTGTACTCTACCGACTAACTCGGTTCATGAGAAGAGTACTCGGTTAAAATAAAGCATCACAGCATAGACATAATAAAGTAAAATCAACAATATATTTAAAATATTCAAAAGAGATTTATTACTAGAAATTGAAGGCAATTGTAACAATTTCTAGCAATTTAGTAATTTAAAAATAAATTTTACATTATTAACATTTAAAGTTTAACAAAGGCAAGTTATGATGTAGAATATGAATTTGAAGGAACAAGGTTTCTGCGCGTTCAGGTAATAGTCTGTTCCTTTTTTCTTCATACACATTACCCTCTTCGGCAAATAACCGCTCGCTATACACAGTGCTTGCAGGTGTACATAAAAACACTCGTACTTACTGTGCCAGTTTTGGATATTTTGTTTTATGCTCTGCCCACCATTGGAGAGGACTCTGCTCTCGCGACAATAAACTTTCATTGACATATCGACCTAATTCTAGAGCGACGGGGGCTTTTAGGATCATCGGTTTCCAGTTGCAATGAACCGAGTACTCGGCTCGGCAAATGTTAAACCGAGTAATATGTCTTCCCTCCCTCTTATGATATGGGGTCCTTCAAACGAGGCGTGAAGAGGCATATTGTAGGCAGGCAGGGTGGAGGCGGCTAGTGCAGTGAGGATTCCATCGCTGCACTAGGTTCCTTCGTGTTTGGATACCACTTTCCACTTAACATCAGGTGGAGTGGAGTCATTTGCCTGTCAGGTATAAAAAAAAAAAAAAAAAAAAAAAAAATTATCGGAACTCGGTTACTCGGTAAAACTTGTACTCGGCGCATAACTATTTGAGACAAACGATGTACTGTGGCAGTGAGAACGATATAGGGAATCTATTATATTATATAGCAATAAATAGAAAACATTATTTAGTTAACATTTATTTAGTTAACGAGAACCATGTTCTAGTTTTCGTAATGAAAACGCCAAAGATCTACAGTACTTCAGTACATGTGACATGGATCCGTTTAGCATATTTAAAAAAAGACATTCAAGAGGGTTCTTTTTAGCTATTAAAAAAATATTTATGTAGGGTTGGCACCCTAAAGGGCTTTTATTTTCTCCGTTTTGGCTTGGTATGTTGCCAAGATCTTTTGGGAGCGAGTAAAGGACCGTCTGGTGTTCTACCTAAATACGTAACTCAATTTCACTCGAGGTGTGGGTTGTTTCTTGTTTGCATAACATGTCCAGTTTTTATATGCTTTGATATTTTTTGGTTTGATAGTATGTGTGTATTTTAAGTACAATGCCATCTGTTAGCGGCAATCAGTATTATGTTAAATCAAGCGGAAGGTCCAACTACCACACTCTTACCGCATCGGGGCGTATGGCGCCACCTTATTGGAGAAATTATAGTAGGCGCGTCATCGCTCAAGGTCATCGACGCTTGTCAGCGTCTTAATACTAATTGTCAAGATGCCTCGATGCTCCGGCACTGAGCATGATATCGGACAGGAAATGCAACCTCATGTCTGAACTGCATGGCGTCGAAGCGTTGAATTAGGCGAGGCTTACTAAGAACTAGTTGGTCTAGTTACTAAGAACTAATTAGTTAGTTTTTGCACAACACCTTCCCACTGGAACAGAGGTCCTTTCTTCAGCTTATCTGAAGAGACCCCGAGGAATAGCTTCGTTTTGGGCCGGTTTAGGGTTTCTGGTTTCTACATTTTCAGTGGTGCCTCTAGTTATTTTCCATTTCCATTATAAAGTATATATAGAGCCGTTAAAATATAGATGATGTAGAGTGGTGTAGTCCGGTATAAATGAGGCTGGAGGTTTCAGATTTCTAATTTTAACAGCGTGTTGAGCAACACGTTCGTTCTAAAAATCCTGTAGTATTAAGGAATTGTTTCAAATTTACATTACCAATTTTTTGTCCTTGAAGCGGATCTTTAATTTTGGCTTCATCGTAGTTGAACGCAAACAATTTTATAGGTTTTCCGTTGAAGACATTATGCAAATTTATGAATTTCAGCTTCTCATTGGATGCACTACAATTTTCTGGAAGTCGGAGTAAGCATACACACACTTGTAAGCATTCGTCTTTGACGCACTGTATGCAGAGTTATGACTAAAAATAATGTAATATTTCGTTATGCATCATTTCAAATTTCTCTTTTTCAATGTTCGTTTGGTGATATTGGCATCGCGACGTCAGTTTTTGGGTTGTTATCAATGTATACACACAATCAGGGCTGTGTTTTGTTTCTTGCAGAAGGATATTACCGCTTTAGTAGTAGTGAGTATTTCCGACTCTATCGCTTGGAATGTCTAAATACTGGTACGCATTTTCGTTCATAACCAAATAGGATTTATTAGGAATTAGAATAGTACTATTAGATGTACAGATAGGGAACAAATAATAATATGTGAATATATTCTTAAAACATATTGATACCTCAATGACAAATTAATAACGCACACACTCAACATAGCCCCGCACTAGGGAAATCCTGTGTCGCGGGTGCCATGGACACACACATAGACAACCACAAATTACACCGAAACTCACGAGAGAAATAAATGTAGGCCATACAAACATTTCTCCCGGCCCGGGAATCGAACCTGGGACCTCCTAGGAAGTTATTAAATAGACGAGATTCTTCCACATCGGAGGTAATCAATTGATCAGGCATGTAATAATTATTAAGTTCTGATATAAAGTATTCTACATTTAAAAACATTACCAGATTACGGTACACTATGTGTTTTATTGACAAAGAAATGGCAGTTTCCTGATTAGATAAAGTATCAAAAATAATTTATGTTTATTTCTAATAATTTGTAAGAGCTGTCTAATTTACCAAAATTTATAAATGTTTATTTTGAAACGTTTGTGTATCTAATACGTTCAGAGATTATCAAGGATGATTTATTTTGATTTTGATTTTCTAGAAACAGTTTGTTTAAGGTTATTGCTTGATTAACGTTATGAGCAAGCTTGTTCTGATTTCTATGTAGTATACTTATGGCAATTTTGTATCTAAGTGCGTCATTTTGGTCCAAGTTTCCAGTAATACTACAAATCAAGGTACCCTAGGCCCGTCTATAAGAGCTCTTTTAAATGTAGTTTTACTTAGAGAATTATGTTTATCTAAAATACTATTTAACCTATCAGTACACTTGGAGAGATAAAAATCTAAATTTATAATTTTTACTTAAATCGTGAACTAAAGCGTCAAGAGTTAAAAATTTGACTTTGAATGATTTTTATATGATCTTTTATAGTCAAAGTCAAAGATCATTTATTCCATATATTTATTCCATATAGGTAAAATAAATTTGCACTTGAAAACGTTACATTTAAGCTAATGCTCGTTCACTACGCTGACCTCCCTAAGAAGAAAGAGTAAGAAACTCTAGGGATTGCTCTTTTCAAATAAACTTAAATGCTATTGAATACACTTTCAATCAAATTTGTGTGGATTCTGGAGCCGTGTCGTCTTTCCATGCATATTTATCTAGCACGTAGTCTTCAATTTTGTAATATGACTTTTCAATCAAAATATTTTTAATGTAGTTTTTAAACTTAGGAAATGATAATCTTAATATATTATGCTCCGGAATCTTATTGTAAAAACGTATATATACAGCTCCCCATAAAAGAGTCGTTTACCTTGATTAAACGAAATCGTGGTACCATGAGTTTGGACTTAGCTCTAAGGTTAATATTATGAATATCTTCTTTCTTATTGAAATTGTGTATATTTTTACGAGCATATAAAATATTTGATTAAATGTACTGTGATGCCATAGTCATGATACCAGTCTCCTTAAACTTTTCACGGAGAGAACTCGAGAGTAGACGGTACGTAGAACGAAAAGCTCGTTTTTGCAATACAAATATGGTTAGAATATCTGCCGCTTTACCCCACATGAGAATCCCGTAGGACATTATACTATGGAAGTAACTAAAATAAACTAGTCAAGCAGTACTAACATCGGTAATCTCACGTATTCTGCGGACTGCGTATGCAACGGAGCTTAATCTGCTGGTCAGGGAAGATATAAGTGGAAACCATTGAAGTTTACTATCTAAGGTCACTCCCAAGAAGACTGCTTTATTAACAAGGTCTAACTTGTCTCCGTTTATTTATATGCTTGGACTAGTCGATTTTACCTTAAGTAATTCAAATTGAACACATTTTGTCTTCTTAGTCAAACAATAAATTGTTAGCATTAAATCAATAAACTACCTTAGAGATATCATTAATATGGTCATAGTTAATATCATATCTGTCTGTTTTAAAAATCAAGGATGTATCGTCAGCAAACAATACTATTTCGCAATGGTCCTTAACAAAGAATGGCAGATCATTAATATAAATCAGAAATAAGAAAGATCCAAGTATTGAGCCCTGCGGAACACCCATTTTTACCGGCGAACCCAAAGAAGTCACTCCATTTATGTCTACTTTCTGAATTCTACCGTTGAGATATGACAAGACAAGTTCCGATATATTGCCAATGGAATACTCTATTGGCACGCTGCAGAGACGGACGTGCCTGCTAGCATTATATAATTTAAATTTAATAAATAATAAAACTGTAACTGTGTCGCCGCTGTATCAGCGCTTTTCACTTTGTGTTTTGTGATGCTACGTGTGACCTTGTGCTTCTTTCAAATTATGAAGAATGAGTAGCCCGTTTAACAGAAGTACGATGACGAGTCGGAGCCCACCTCCCGTTAGACGGCACGTGGAATTGGACCCATCCCCAGCTCAAGCTTCAGCCCACACCCCTTCTACGCCTGCACTGACTATAGATGCGGTCTCGACTCATGAAATTCAGAGATGGATGAGTCAAATAGAACAATGCCTGAATGACATCTGCACTATTTCTGGAGATGGGAAACTGAATACGGAGCAGAAGCTAAAAATTAGCAACATTAGCAGGTCAGTACTTGGAGGCGTCTCTCAATTGGCGGTGCAATATCAGTCCCTAAAACAAAAATATATTTCAGCCAATTCTTTGATCAGCACATTGAAAGAACAAGTCAATGTTGGTGACCAATTAAAAGACTTAAAATCTTGCGTACAGTCAGACCCCAGAGCATCAACCCAGTCTTTTGCGGACATAGTTAGGAAGAGTGGTTTGCCCTCAGTATGTCCATCGAACAGTATTGCTACTTACCCACCCAATAAAGATGCGTCGAGCGATGACACTAGAAAAATTGTTCAGAATCTAATTAAGCCTGAAGAACTGAAACTGCATATCAGCGGTATGCGTAAAACAAAATGTGGAGGAGTTATTATAAGCACGGAGAGTAAGGAAGACATACTAAAGCTCAAACAGTCTGAACAACTGAAAAAATCAGGCCTGAAATTAGAAGATGCGAACAAAAAACGGCCAAAGATAATATTATTGGGTGTGCCCTCTGGCATGTCAAATAAGGAATTATTTGACTGCTTGTACGATCAAAATTTGTCGGAGAAACATCCTAGCTTAAATAAAAGCAACATAGAGAGCGCAATTAAATTTAGTCATAAGTCAGGCAAAAAGGACGAGGCTACCTGTAACTATGTGCTAGAAGTGTGTGCTCCCATTCGGAGGACACTCATAGAACAGCAACGTGTCTACATTAACTGGTCTTCATGTGCGGTTCGAGATTACACACGCGTAACTAGATGTTACAAATGCCAACAGTATGGACACTCAGCAAAGTTCTGCCGGGATACAGAGCCCACGTGCGGCCACTGCGGCGGTGCAGGCCACTCCATCAAGGAGTGTACTAAGCACGCGGAACCCGCGAAGTGCGCCACCTGTGTACGGTTTAACAAACCAGGTAATCATAAAACAGGAGATGAACAATGTCCTGCTAGGAAGAGCACAATAGCGAGACACGTGAGTAATACTGATTATGAGGGCGCCTAGAGCGCCGCGTTCCTTCTCTACCACAGCACAAACACGGACTCCATTGTAAATGATCTAGCCCGAGACATTGATGCAACTTGCGAATATAAATCCTCTGTAAATAATATGTAATAATAAAATCCCCTATAAATATAAATGAAGAGGCATATTGTAGGCAGGCAGGGTGGAGGCGGCTAGTGCAGTGAGGATTCCATCGCTGCACTAGGTTCCTTCGCGTTTGGATACCACTTTCCACTTAACATCAGGTGGAGTGGAGTCATTTGCCTGTCAGGTATAAAAAAAAAAAAAATCCATAACATGCGACCCACATCAGTGCCCCATGTTTAATTCTATGTCTAATTCTAATTTAAAATAGTTCTACAAAATATTAGAAGTATAAGTTGTAATTTTGACGGTCTTTTATCGTTACTAAACCCTATTAATTTTGAGCCTGACATCTTTGTTTTAACTGAGTGTAGATTACCCAAAACGTCCTCAATTCCACACTTGGATGGGTATAATTCGTATGTTAGTGAGGAAAGCAACGTATTACAGAACGATGGAGTAGCTTTTTACGTCAAAAACGACATACCCAACGTATTGATAGAGGAACCTAAAATAGTGGCTGCTAACAGTTTGATTTTAAAAATTGAGAATGACATTGCAATTGTAGCAATTTATCGCTCCCACTCATACAGAAATGTCACAAATTTTTTACTTTCCCTAAGTGATATTATGAAATCACTTTCATCTTTCCGTAACGTATTTATTCTTGGTGACCTAAATATTGACATTAAGTTTGACAATGAAGATAGCAACTCAGGCGAATACTTAAATCAAGCAGCTTCTCATGGCTACCTCCCCACTCATCAACATCCGACGAGAGACCACAATTGCTTAGACCATATATTAGCCAAAACCATCCTTACCGTAAAAACTATAGTATTAAAAACTACTCTAACTGACCACTATACCTTATTACTAAACCTAGAAAAAAACTTAATTAGAACACAATCTGTTAATTATTATACAGAACTAAATAAGGAGGGCGTGTCTCGTGACCTTGCAAACTTAGATATGTCTCCAATATACAATTCAAATGATGCTAACGCAGCGATGGAGTATTTGATCTGTTCGCTCACTAAAATAATAGAAAATAATACAACAAACAAAACATTCACGCGCCGCTATAAAATACTTAAACCTTGGATTACTCCAGGTTTGCTGCGCTGTATTAAAAATAGAGATAAATTACACAAAAAATTTGTTCAGTTTCCGGACAATGCAATATTTAAAATTACTTATTATAGATATAGAAATTTTTGTAACAATTTATTAAAGAAATTGAAACGTCAATACGAAAAGTTGCAAATAATTAATGCAGGTCATGATAAAAAAAGATTATGGAAAGTCATCAAAAATATCACGAACATGACTAACTCGAAATCGTCCGCTCAACAATTAATTGTAGATGCAGACAATCCAGTGCAAACTGTTAACGCAGCAAATGAATTCTTCACTAGTGTAGGAAAACTTTTAGCTGAAAAAGCGGAAATAAACCTTCCACTTTCAACCACGACCTCGTCACGCGCCTCACAACTGCACTCGTTTGTCTTAAACAACACTGACGAACTCGAAATTGAAAATATTATTATGACTTTAAGAAATGACTGTGCGACAGGAATTGACAAAATACCTTGTTCTTTCATTAAACAAAATAGATTACATTTGATTTCACCCCTGACTTACATATTTAATCTCTGTCTATCCACAGGAACGTTTCCCAAAGTACTAAAAACAGCCCTTGTAAAACCTATTTACAAAAGCGGTGATAAGAGCAATATTAACAATTACCGACCAATTGCCATATTACCATCTCTCTCTAAAATACTAGAAAAAATAATTTACAAAAGGCTTGTTAACTATTTAGAAACGAAGAAACTTCTCTCGACGTCCCAATTTGGGTTCAGACAAGGACTATCGACAAACGACGCAGTCGATGAGCTGACGGAATACATCGTAAGAAATTTGGACTTCAGGAATAAATGTTTGGCAATATTCCTTGACCTCGCAAAAGCTTTTGACACTGTAAACATACCAATACTTTTAAACAAGTTAGAAGCACTTGGAATTAGAGGAATACAGCTCAAACTTTTACAGGACTATCTTTCTGACAGAAAACAGCGCGTGACTATTGACAAAATAACGAGTGCTGAATTACCGGTTGAATATGGTGTTCCCCAAGGAAGCATCATAGGGACTATCTTATTCCTTGTCTATATTAATCAACTATGCGCTCTCCCCCTCTCTGGTGGCAAGATCATATCTTACGCTGATGACGCAGTTCTATTATTCAGTGCCCCAAGTTGGAATGAAATCTTTACACAAGCTCAATTTGGTTTTAACTCTGTAACCGACTGGCTTAGAGCAAATGCCCTGACACTTAATACTACCAAAACTAAATACATCACTTTCTCCTACAATATTTCCTCACAACCTGTTGAGAATGCTTACTCAATAGTAGTTCACAATTGTGTTGGCCCTCGATCTCTTGGATGCCTCTGTACTTGCTCAAAACTGGACAGCACAAGCAATATTAAATATTTAGGTATCATAATTGACCAACATCTCAATTTCAAACAGCATATGGTGGCGCTAACTTCTAGAGTTCGAAAATTGATTTATGTGTTTAAAAATTTAAGATACTCGGCCAGCAGCGCCCTTCTCAAATCAGTTTATTTAGCCCTTTGTCAATCACTGTTACTTTACTGCGTTACATCCTGGGGCGGTGCACATAAGACCGCTCTGATACACCTGGAAAGAGCGCAGAGAGCTGTTCTTAAAGTGATCAACTTTCGTCCTTTCGATTACCCAACCCACAAATTACTAAACGAGTGCGATGTTCTGTCTGTTCGGCAACTGTTTATCCTGCAAATAATTTTGAAAAAGCACTCAATTACTCCATATGATTACATGACTGTAACTAAGCAAAGACGACGCGATCCCTTTTCATCTCGTACACAACTCCGCACAGCACACTCACATAGATTCTTCTGCTTCCTTGGCACATTCCTTTATTTTAAAATAAATTCTACTTTGCATTATTTTCATATGAATAAAACTGAATGTAAAAAGACCGTCAAATTTTGGCTTAAGAGTAAAACCTACAATGATACCGAGGACTTGTTGGAAGTTATTTCATAATTTATATTTATATAATATGTAATGTTTAACTACTTATCTTTTATAAATTGTACCGACTTATAACTACATATCTTTTATTTGTTAAATTTATAAAATCTTTATTTTTTTAAGCTTTGTTATGAAAAATGCACTATTATGCCTAAAATACGGGTACACATGTACTTAGTTTAGGCATCGCAATTGCACTGTTAGGCACTAAGATTAAAATGTTTAATTTTACCATGATTATTTTATATAATTTAGATATTTTTTTTTTTTGTTTATTACTGTTTATTTTAATATGTTATCTTCAATTACATTGTTTTCATTATAATTGTATTAGATTAAGTAATATTGAAATAAATTTATCTTATCTTATCTTATCTTAATTACACCGTAATATTCCAGCTTCCTAATAAAAGTAATATGATCAACGCAATCAAATGCCTTTGAGAGGTCACAGAAAACACCAATAGCGTTCTAGGACCTTTCCCAAGCATCAAGGATGTGTTTAAGTAACTACCCCCATATCGCTAGTCAATCTACCACTAGTAAACCCGTATTGTTCACTATGAAAAATATGGTTCCTACCGAAATACTACAGTAATTGAGTCAGAATAACCTTTTCGAATATTTCACTTAAAGCTGGTAAAATTGAAATGGGTCTATAGTTGCAAGGATCAACTTTCTTACCACTTTTGAATAAGGGAATAACATTGCTGTATTCCATTAAATCGGGTAAAACACCTTCGTCAACGCACCTATTGAAAGCTACAGCTAAATGTGGGGAAATTGGATCAGTAATTGAGTCTATAACTTTAGTTGATATGCCCCAGAGATCTTTAGTTTTTTTAACACGTATTGATTTAAAAGCTTAGCGGAAAGTGCTTATTATTGTCACTTTAGTAAAATACCATTATGACCCATTAGTCAGTTATACAGGCGGAAAAATTACGACATGCGGAATATTAGAAGTACCCGTAACATACAATATGAAAAAACAAACAATTGAGTTGTATGTAGTACGGGATAACGGAATATCACTTTTAGGCCGGGATTTTATTCAAAAATTTAACTTGGAATTAGTACCCATAGTTAATGAGGTGTGTTCGCAATTCGACTGTATAGAAAAAGAGTTAACAAAACAATTTCCGACGGTATTTTCAGGCAGACTCGACACGTTCAATAAATACACGGTTGAACTTCGTATGAAACCAGATGCAAAACCAATTTTCTTCAAAGCAAGACCGGTGCCATTTGCCATGAAAGAAAAAATAGATAAAGAATTGGATCGACTAGTCGAATTGAGAGTGTTAAAACCGATCGAATACTCCGAGTACGCTTCACCTGCTTTGAAGAAAGATGGTGGGTTAAGACTCTGCGCCGATTATTCAGTCACCATTGATAAACAATTGCTAATAGATAAGTACCCACTTCCGACCGTAGAAGAACTGTTTGCAAAGTTAAATGGCGGAGTACAGTTTAGCAAAAAAAACCTGTCAATGGCATATAATCAGCTCAGACTAAATGACGCCTCGCAAGACCTCACTGTTATTAATACTCATCGCGGGCTCTTTAAATTCACAAGGCTAGTGTTCGGACTTTCATCAGCGCCAGCGATTTTTCAGCGCGCTATGGAATGCGTACTAGCGGGACTGGAAGGGGTAGTATTCTGTTTAGATGACGTGTTGGTGACAGGCGAAAATAAAGAACAGCATAAACAACGGCTGACCACAGTTCTGCAACATTTACAAGACTCGGGGTTAACAGTACAATGGAATAAATGCGAATTTTACGAAGATGAGATAAGCTAGTTAGGTTATGTAATAGAAACGGAATCAGGAAGTCACCCAACAAAGTAAAAGCAATTTTGAACGCAAACAACTGCAAAATGTTTTACAATTGCAGTCATTTTTAGATTTGACTAATTATTATAGAAATTTGTACAAGACGCTTCGTTACTATTAAGCCCACTGTATAAATTATTACATAAGAACGCGAAATGGGAATGGCCGTCGGAACAAGACGAGGTTTGTAGTAAAATAAAGGCGGTATTGTCGTCTCAAAGAGTACTCACGCACTACGTCTCAAAGGCAAAATTAATTTTAACCGTAGACGCGTCACCAATGGGACTAGGGGCGGTATTGTCGCAAATTAACAAAGACGGATATGGAAGGCCCGTTTGTTACGCATTTTCGGATACTCAGTTCTGCGGAAAAAAATTATTCGCAAATACAAACTTAACCTGCCGGTGACGTTACGTGAGCTGCGCCGAGAAACTTATTATTAAATAATCTCAATACAGAGTACTAAAAAAACCGACCTCAAAAGTATGTGGAATTATGTCTATTTGCTAAGTTTTATTGAAATATCCCCTAGTTCGCCACTATACAGGGCTTAACACTGGAGATAATAAAAATCGGTTCTCACTACTCAAAGTATATTGAGAGAAAAACGCCTTGAATTGGAGAAATAGCAAAATCAACCATTAAAGTAATTGCTCCTAATTTAAAGTTAGGCGCTATTTATAAAAATGAATCTTCATGCGTGAGCAGCCACCCTTCGAGGTGAATGATTTTCATCAAAATGAAATGGGATCACTATGGAAGTACCCTTTCTAACAAAAAAGAATCATAAAAATCGGTTCACAAATACCGGAGTTATCGCGTAACATACATACAAAAAACGGAACATACAGTCGAATTGAGAACCTCCTCCTTTTTTGAAGTCGGTTAACAAAGTAAAACATTACGTAATCCACTACTGGCCTAGGAAAGTGACGGATTCGAATTTAAAGCCATATCACAACTGTCGATTGCAATTATCAATTGAAAACGGGTGTTTAATGCGTGACCATAAAATAGTTATACCACAGTCGCTCACAGAAACTATTTGTAACGAATTGCATAGTTCTCATTTCGGTATAATTAAATTGAAGGCGGAAGCTCAGAAGAGACTGTGGTTTCCGGGTATTGATGCAACTCTGGGGGTCTACTCTCGTTCTCCGTCTGACGGCCGTCCGAAAAAGTAAGTGTCAAATAAGTAATATTCGACCAAATTAAAAGACAACGTCAAGTATGAAGCTTCACTCGCATCATGCGTCTTTTAATTTGGTCGAATATTACTTATTTGACAGTTATTTTTTCGAACGGATGTCGAACGGAGAATGAGAGTAGACCCCCTTCGGCGCCTGTTAGCTGCGTGCACCATGTGCGCTGCACTACGGCCCGCACCCTGACACGCGCAGCTCGCGTCGTGGCCATACCCACCGGGCACTTTCTATAGGGTTCATATTAATTTATTTTAACCACTAAATAACCAAATGTTTTTGATTATTGTAGATGCCTATAGCAAATGGGTAGACTGCTACTTGATGTCTAATTCATATGGCTAGACAGCAGTTATAAGAAAATTGTACGATTACATGTCAAGAGTAGGGGTGCCCCATACGTTAGTGAGTGATAATGGCACGGCACTGAGACAGCATTACTACACGTCACAGACGACCTGACGGAGGCGTCCGATAGAGGTCTGAGCTCTATCATGATACTCTTAGACTACTCCCTGGCTTTTGATTGTTTACATCCGGATCTACTACTAGCAAAGTTAAAATGCTATGGCTTTTCCCTGGGTGCGTGTAAATGGTTCAAATCATTCCTGACAAATAGAGAGCAGATGGTAGTCGTTAACGACAAAGATGGCTCAAGGAGGTTTTCGTCACTTAAATCGTTAGACAGAGGTGTGCCCCAGGGCTCTCTACTAAGTCCGATAATGTTCTCAATTTTTACTGCTGATCTTCCTGGGCACATAGAGACGTGTAAATATCACTTGTACGCGGATGATACCCAGCTCTATTACTCTTTTCATGGAAAAGATAGCGGAGAGGCAATCAGGAAAATTAATCATGATCTTCAAAAAGTTTATTCATGGTCAAAAAAGAATTGTCTTCTTTTAAATCCAGTTAAGTCCCAAACATTAATACTAGGTACCAAACTCCAGGTAAAGACAGTCCTCGAATGTGACGAAAAAATCAAAATTAATGACATCGAACTCGAGTTGGTAACCTCAGCGCGTAATCTCGGACTAGTCTTGGATAGTGAACAAAGATATGTAGAGCACATAAATATTAAAATTCGAAACGGTTTTTTCAAGTTAAAAATTCTTTATAAAATTAGACAATATCTTAAAGAGGATATTCGCCTTCTTTTGACGGACCTGTTTGTGTTATCGCCTTTTAATTATCGTGCTTCCGTTTATGGCCCTAGAATAAACAGCAATACCGAGAGAGCAATACAGCGAATACAGAATGCATGCATCCGTTTTTGCACGCACGCACGCACGCGCCTGGAATAGCATTAGGATTACCTAACCCCATTTCATTATATTTCACTTGTTTTTTCTTTCTTCTCTTTATTTTTTATGACATTTATTGACTTATTTAATTCCTATCAGACTTATTCAGTTTTATTTAGTTTCGTTTTTTTTGTACAAGTTCTGTTTACATTGGAGGCAATAAAGAGATTTTATTATTATTATTATTATTATTATTATTGTTATATCGAAATGCATGGATTCGGATACTGTCATGACGATATTACCGCGCGGGTTGGTGGTGTTACAATTCCACGCAGTATTTTTGGCGTTAAGGTCGCCACTCAGAAGGACAAAATCTCCTAGGGACAAGAGGGCTTGAAGATCTTCGCGAATTAGCGATCGGGAAGTATCAGGGGACAGGTAGGTCGAAATGAGGGTAATCGGTGGGTGGCCGGTGAAGCCGAGCCGACACGCCGATGCCTCGACGTAAGTTGTAGGGGGTGGGTCGAGAGGAATGCAGTGAAATGATCGTTTGTAATATTATGATGGTACCGCCGAGAGTTTAATCTATCGTAACGGACCGCGCAATAGTTAGCAAACATGGGGGTTCGAGCGGAGGGTTTCAAAAAGGTTTCTTGAATTAAAAGGACATCGAGTTGGTACTGGCGCGCCGCGCAGCCAGATCAAATCTTTATAGTGTGCGAGTGCGAGTTTTAATCATCAACCAGCTCAACTCCTAAAGGACTAACATACATACAATATAATATAACAAAATAATGAATTAAATTATTAATCTACACGAATTGCACTTGTCGGCGACGTGTGGCGCAATCTGGTGTCAGGTAAACGGCCGCGGAATCACTGATATATGACACCCTGTGGCCAAAACTCTTCCTTCATGAAGGTCGACAGATATTCGGTCTGCACTCTCACCACAAAGTAATTAAAGTTAACGTTGTGATGGGTCTCCAACCGCTCGACACTCAGGGTGTATTTGGCTTTTAATCTGATGTACTCCACTATCTGCTCAGACTTCTTGTAGTAATGTAGTCGCAACAGATACAGCAGCGTCGTCGGTATAGCCAGACGCAGTAAAAAGTTCGATCCTGTCGGTGCTGTGCCACACAGGTTGCAGTTGGTGGGCTTCCTCTTCGTCGTCACCATCTTTGCGAAGCCGTCTTCGTCATACTGGTCCGTCTGCCTCTGTGATTTTGCAACTTCAGAGACAGGTACACGGGGATTGCTTTTTCCCTTAGCCGGTTGCCGTCCCTCGAGTTTCGAAGTGGCGGGTCCACTGGTAGAAGCAGCTACAGCGGCGTATGCATGTGCAGGGGCTGACATGTACACGCGTGACGTTTGATGCATTTTGCCCCCCACGACGCATGTTTACTTTAGAGGTTTCTGGTGCAGCGTTATTTAATAACTCCTCCTTCGCCACGAATATAGGCAAGTAGTCCAGGTCAGTCTCCTTTAGAAGTGTGATAATATCCTGGAGACTCTTCACGCCACCATTCCTCCGGCGAGAAGAGATCTGCTCGGCTTTGCCGAGGCTCTGGAACAACAGCATCTTCGTTGAAGTTGGATTTGCAGATCTGCACAATGCTGACGTCGTCTATGGTATCCATGGCATGTTGAATAAACCCCAAAAGCTCATTGGCTCGGAGTTGTTGGGAACCCACTGCCACATACGCGCAGCAGCCTATTAAACCGCGCGAAACTCGAATTATAATAATATGTAATTCTCACTGAGTAGTGAAACGCGTCCGTTTCCGCTTGGAAACAGCGCACCGAACTGCCCTGAGTACCTCCCAATAGTTGCCTCCAAACAGCTGTTGTTTTATAATTTAGTGTTGACAACACAGACTTTGCAAACACATCTTTTTCATTGAATAATTTGGAAACTATTACACTTAGAGCAAAAAGACTTTGAGTACGATTAGTATACATATTTAAGACTGTTCACAGTTTTCGGCTTTGTCGGTCATTCTGTTCCACCCTTTTTTTTTTTGACGGGGGGGAAATCTTTATGGATACCCTTGAGCCCAGGGAGCCTCAGGGGTTATGTGGGGACTCTGCCTCCAGACTGGAGGGCCTACCCCACTAAAACCCCCCCGGGTTTCCCTCTCGCCGGTTGAGTCGGCGCCGTGGGATCAGTGAACATTCACCACGACGCCGCTCGGCCGCCCTTGCTTGCGCCAGGGCTCCCACGCCAACGGAGGGGCGAGTCGGTTGTCCTCCGACCCGCCCCCCAGACGAGTGAGGCCGTGCAATGCAGGCTCCGGAGTCCCTGTCCAGAACCCGCTGGTCTCACTAGGGGATCAGGCGAGCAGCGTACTGCCTTCGCCTTCTCCCCGTACGTCTGCGCCGGAGCGGGTGCGCGTCCGCCGCGTCCTCGCGCACTCGCTCTGCGGCCTCCTTTTGCGACATAACCTCTGCACAAAAGGAGACCACCGCTTCCCATTCTGTTCCACCCTGCATAATATGTACATACTTCTGTAATCGATCATCTCCAAAAGTGGTGAGAGGATAATATAAGTAATGAACGACTGTGCAGGCGGTACAACACCGAGAGCCGGCGGCGGCGTGTACACAAAATGGCGGTGCGATTGCGATACAGCAGCTCGTGCGTGATTTTTATTCGTATTCATAAAGTTGCGGTGCGGCTTCGGTGTCGTGTACCTGATGCCTTACGAGATGCTCTAATTCAACAATTGCTGTTTACCAAGTTATCGCGCTCAATAAGGTGGGATTGTCAAAATCCGTACAAATTGTACAAATCGTAATTAGATGTCCAAAATATAAACAAATGGAATAACCGAACAAAAAATTCACTTCAAGTGGTAGTTTCCTATTTCTGACGATAATAAACGTTTGGAACTCTTTTCAATCTATCATCTGCTAAAATTTAGAACAATTCACATTTTGCAATATATCAGTACGAATATCATAAACATTTTCTGTGCCGCCATTTCGTCGCCTGATAGATGTCATTTGTGCTTTGTATCCGGAACTAGAATATTTTCTTGTCTCCGTAGTGCATGTGTTAAATTATTGTTTGTTGATGTTTAAGCTTTTGTATATTGTTAATATGTTGAAATAAATAATTAAAATTGCAGAAAATGAAAACCTCCTATTTCAATTTCGTTAGAAATAGAAGGCTTAGCACACCTGCATTCACTTATATTTTGGACATCTGTGATTTATACTACAATAATTTGAAAGTACTCTTTCAATGCCTAAACCTCGAGTAGGTACGCCTAAAAAAGATTTCCGAAGCGTTTGTGATTGTCCGAAAATTATGATAATTATGTATAAATTGATGGTTGTGGTATCTTTGTAATCAATACTTTTTTTAAATAAAATTGATTTTAGCACTTGCACAAAATTTTGTCATTCACGTTTTTCGTCCTCCTTAAACATGAGCACTTTTGCTTCTAGCGATCGTCCAGTGACAAGTTGATAATTTCAAAAAGACAATGGCTTACAACACTCAACTGCTCAGTAATGCATCGTTCAGTTTCCTCCTTCCCTTGCCATGCCATCACCATTGGTTATTATTATTATATAGACTTTGAATTGCGAAGTGAGTGTGTATGTTCCCGTCATTTCATTGTGATTACCAAATTGCATAACTTTTTTTACATTCCATTTTATAGGAACCTATAAAGTTATATAAACCGCACTTGCAAAGAGTGCTGTTTATATAACATAATATAACTTTACACCGTAAAAATACAGTTCATTATTTGTGATTGGGCTTGGTTTCTTTGTCGATCTGATTTCCTTAGAATACATTCAAATTTACCCTCCTACAAAAACATTTGTATCCATGTTCGGGCAAAATCCGGCACTATGTTATTTTTATCTAATTTTGTTTTAGAAAACTTCTGCTCACGTCTAAATTTGAACAAACAAACAGACTTCAAAGGACAACAATAAGAAACAAAAGCTTTTATTACTTAATTATTCAATGTATATTTACAGATACACACAGGACTCGGTGAGTGGTTTATTTCACAACGATCAATAGGTGCTTTCTAATAATACTTACGTCAGTCGAAGCTACGGATGCGTAAGCACGAATTTGTAGGTAATTTTGGTCTTAAATCATGATTGTTTGTAATATTTTTTCTTAAGTAATATCTACAGACGTTCAATGTTTTCCAAAGCAATGTCTTATCAATGATTTTCAGAGCAATACAAGTTGGTGAAAGGGACATCGCTATGGCTTACGATCCGTCTCTTGTATATGAAGATTACATCCAAGACGATGCTCCTATGAAGGCACAACGACAGCGTAAAAAAAAAGAAAAGCAAAAAAAAAATAAATCAACAGCTCCTATGGTAGACAAAGAAAAAAAACAAGCGGAGAAGGAAGCACTTGAAGAGAAAAAAAGGGAAGCTAGAGAGTATAAGATGAAGGAAAAAATAAGGGAAAGAAAGAGAATTGAAAGAGCTAAGCAAAGAGCCCGAAAAAAAAAAATTAAACCAAAAGTCTTTTGCGAATGTAAAGCAAGAGAATTCAAAATTATAGAGGCCAGAAAGCATGAAACTTTAAGTGCGTGGAACACTTGGTGTCCTCCAGATCCCGCACCTGAACAAGAAATTGTGTACGAGCGATTGGTACTTACCGTGGACGACCTGCCACCACAGCCACCGCCTCCTCCGGTAGAGACGCGAGATCTTATGATTCAAATTGATCTACCTCCTATTGAGCCAGGCACAGCGTTAAGTGAGGAAATGTATGACTTAGATGAACTAGACGAATTGGGATCAGTCGAGGAAATCGAAAATACATATGACAAGAGGAGCGTTTCATCTAGACATTTACGTAGATCCAGTGTAATTGTAGCGACCTCACAAGACAAATCAATACGTCCTTCGATACCAATGGATTCCAAAACCCCTAGACCTCGCCCTAGAAGTTTGTATGATACAAAGCCAAAACCTAAACCGAGAGTCAGAGCAATAATTATGCAAACCGACTCAGATCCAGGACCACTACGAGAACAAAATATACAGTACGAAAAACAATGCGTCTGTCGTCCAGGTCCTGATTCTAAATGTACCTGTAAGAAAAGCGGAAGCGATAGGCCTTGTAGCTGTAAAACACCATCACCTCTAGACGGGGGACCTCCTTGTATTTGCAAACCAAAGTTCGGCCCTGGTTTTAGAACAAGAAGAAGGAAAAAATGCAGAAGTAGAAAATGTAAAAAGTGTAGAGAAAAGGGCTTGTCAGGTCGAGACATTATGGCGAAAATGCGTACAAAAGATGAAAAACTGAAAGAGGAGCAGGAAAAAATTAGAATAGAAAAGGCAAAACTAAAAGCGATGAAGCAAGTGCAAAAAAGAGAAGGTAAACTTAATCGTGTCGAAGCAGCTAAAGACAAAATAGAAATGAAGGCAGCAGCAGAGAGAATAAAACATCAAATGAAGGAACAGGAACAAATTCTGAAGGAACAGAGACGGAAAGACTTGGCGAGAGAAAAGAAGTTAAAACTACAACAGAAGGAACAAGTACGACAAGCGAAAAGAGACGAAGAGTTTCGAAGAAGATTATCAGAAATGCGGAAGCCTGAAGCGGAATTCTGTGGCTGTAGAGATTGGCAAAAAGGTCTCTGTAAAGTGAAAATTCCACCGGATATACTAGCGGCACAAGAGGCTTTGCAGAAAGAACAAGAAGAACGAGAAGCGAATTTAATATCCTCCAAATCAATGAAGATGTCTCTGTCCCAAGCAGCGCAGACGATGGCTATGGCTGCATTGCTAGCACGGAGTATAGACAATAGTGATTCTGAATTTATACTGCCCACCCACAGGCAGTCACAACGCCAAGAAACTTTTCACAAATACCAAAATAAAGCTGATAATTACGTAGCGAAAGAAAACTGGCAACAAAACATCCTGACCCCGAAAAGCGCATACCCTGGTCGCAGATCTTTGAGTCCTCCAGATAAATACTCAGAAGACCATGACGCTGTTGCTATTACCAGCACAGCCCAAAGCTCCAAAGTAATCAATAACGTTACGCTAACGAAAACGAAACAGCAATCAACTAGGCGTCGTCGAATACACGAACACAATATCCCTCCTACTGCACTAAGTGTCAATAATGACATCATCGCACCAAAAATAAGTTACAAAACCGTACAGTCACGACAATTGCCAGTGTGCACTAATGTTGCGGAAACAGTTTTCACATACTCGAATGACGAAACTGAGAGTACAGTTGATATAAATCAATTGATTTTCACACAACAAAATGATTCGTCAACGTCCAAATCTGGTCTTCATAGAATCGTTGAAAAGGTATTGAGCAAAAGAAAAAAGAATAGAAGTAAAGAGAGATTTCAACACGAAACGCAACATAACTGCAATAAAAAAAAACGTATTCAAGGAACTGGTCCTAAAGTTAAACGAGACAAGAATAGAGCTGATGAATTTCCACAAGGAAGTACGAGAATGGTGAATAGTCGATTCATGAAACGGAAATTTGCCAAAAATATAGTGACATCTCTCATTAGTATCTTCAACAACTCATCATGTCGCATGCCAAAGGGAGTGTCTAGCGTAATGCCAGAGCAATTTGCGGACCCCAGCATTGCCGAGGAGCCTTCTGAAGATCAGAACTGCAGCCCACCGCTGTACATCGTAGACAGCGGTGTTACTAGCGTGGCCGAGCGCCCCGGCTTGCACCTGCTGGGTTCGCCGCCACCTGTGAGCCGCGCCGTGCGCCTGCGCGACTAGATGTGCTAGTGTCCATGTCATTCGTCATTATCCACGGGATGTAACGAAAAAGTAAGTGAAATAAAGAATTTTACTAGACTTCTAAAAAACTTAAACCATGGTTCACTTGCCATTATTCAAAAAGCTTTTTAAAGGGCAAATTAAAGTAAAGTAAATTTTCCCGTAAAGATTCCGTTGCCAAAAATTGTATTCAGCTCAATTTTATGCAGCTGCTCCATCCGTTAATTTTCTTTTTAATTGACTAGGATTACGTAGATCAAGTCATTCAGGTTAGAGAGTTGAACCATGATTCGGGTTTTCCGGAATTTTGTTCCAACAGCTTTTTTTTAATCATTGTAAGCTCACCACAAGCTCAGTCTCACCTGATGGGAAATAAAAATGTATAAATGGTTACAATTGGACGTGTATTGTACTCGTGTAATTTGTTCGTTTTAAACCTCCTAATTAATGTTAATTTAATAAAGTTAATGTTTGTATAAAGTTTGAGCTTATGATGAATGAATGTGTACTGGGCAATACAAATGAGACACCAATTCACTACTAACACTTTTAATTAGACTCCAAACAAAACTCAAAACTTAACAAAATATTTTATGCTTATATAGTCGGATCGTGAACATTTCGCTACCGCGTTTCAGTCTCCAACTAATGCCATCTAGCGGTGACGGAATGGAACTAAACTCCCCGAACATACTCCCCACCAAAGGACTTCTTCCTTTCATACGTCTGGTAATGGGCAGAGTTTAGTCACCGTTCTTGTATAAACTCCGGTATGAGTACGAACGTCGTACGTTCTTGTCAAAGCGTCTCGTCCAGGGTACTTTGTAACAATTCGACCAAGCAACCATTTGCTAGGCGGGCATCTATAATCTTTAAGCAGTACTAAATCTCCTATCTCAAATTCCTTTTTTACGGTAGACACTTAGGACGTTGTTGCAATCGGTTTAAATACTCTGATTACCATTTTTTCCAAAAGGCTTGTGTCATTACTTGAATTAATTGCCATCTCGTTAAAGAATGCATTTTAACGTCCAGAAGGGGTCGCTCGGGAATAGTGTTGAGGGGTTCTCCGACTAAAAAATGAGCAGGGGTAAGCGGCTCTAAATCTCTGGGGTCATCACTGATTGGCGACAAAGGTCTTGAGTTTAAGGTTGCCTCTATCTGTATGAGCAACGTGTTCAGCTCTTCAAACGTAAGAGTCGAATCTTCCATTGTGCGCTTCAAATGGAATTTAATAGATTTTACACCCGCTTCCCATAAACCTCCGAAATTTGGGGCTCCCGGGGGTATGAATTTCCATTTTGTGCCTTCTTTGTCCAGCAATGATCTAAGCTCCTCGGGTACACTTGCTCTCCCTTGCTTCCACATCTCCATCAGTACTTTGCTTGCAGCGACGAATGTGGTACCGTGGTCGCTCCACATCTCTTTGCAAATACCTCTTCTCGAAGTAAATCTTCGGTACGCAGCCATGAACGCCTCGGTTGTCATATCACTGACTAGTTCAATGTGAATGGCTTTGGTGACCATACATATGAATAAGCTAATATACGCTTTAAATGATTTGCTTCCTCGTCCTTTACTCAGTCTAGCGTTAATAGGACCGGCAAAGTCAACTCCAGTGATAGAAAACGGTCGTGAAGGTTTCACTCGACATTCAGGTAAAGCGCCCATTAATTGTGTTCTTGTGACGGTTCTCTGTCTGGCATACGTCATACAATTTCTTGCGAATTTTTTCACCGAATTACCAGCGTCAATTAACCAATATCTCGTTCTAAGGTGAGTTACCATCATTTGTGGTCCGCCATGCAGAGTTTTCTCATGAGCCTCAACAAGAATCAGCTGCAAGAGTGCATTATTCTTCGATATTATAATCGGATGTTTGCTCAAAAAATCCAAGTCTGCATGTTTCAGGCGTCCTCCAACTCTTAACACACCTTGTTCATCTAGAAAAGGGGTAAGTGATGATAAACGGCTTCTGTTCATCAACGGCTTTCCGTTTCTCAATTGTTCAATCTCTTCGGCAAATTCTACTTTCTGGGAAAGTTTGATACAAGTGGTAAGTGCCTTTTTACGTTCTTCATAATTCACAAATGCAGGTAAGTTATCTTTACTAATTTTTTCTCTTTTCAGGTGCAGCCATCTCAAGATCCAGGCAACTACTGCGACCAGTTTTTTCAGGGACGAATATCTTCGTAATAGGCTTAGTATGACGTCTTCATTATATGGTTTTACTGTCATTGTAGCACAGGTTATAATTTCTCGTCTCTCGACGTCAGTCTCAGGAACTTTGCAGGTAGGTATCTCGTAATCTCTTTGCTTTAAATATGATGGTCCTGACCACCATAATTCGTTGTCCTTTAGTTTTTCAGGTACTACTCCTCGGGATGCTGGATCGGCAGGATTTTCTTTAGTGCCGACGTAAGACCAGGTAGTTTGGATTGTATTGCTGATCTCAATTACGCGGTTTTTGACGTATGGTTTCCATCTTAATGGATCTCCTCGAACCCAAGCTAACACTATCTGCGAGTCCGACCATGCGTAGGTATGATCATATGGTATTCGCATTGCAGTGGCCACATGTTTCAACAACTTGCTAAGCAACACAGCGGCGCACAACTCAAGTCGTGGTAATGTTATTTGCTTAACTGGGGCTACCTTTGTTTTTGTGATGTTTCTACTCGTCCGTCGGATGTTGTCACTCTACTGTAAATCACTGCGGCATAAGCTAAGGTAGAAGCATCTGCAAATCCGTGTAGCTCTATTGATTGATGCTTATTTGTCGTTCCAATCCATCTAGGTAATTGGATCTATTCAAGTATATGAATCTGTGATCTAAACTCTATCCACTCGTTACAATAATCGATAGGTAACTCTTCATCCCAGGACAAACTAAGAATCCAAAGTTTTTGCATGAAAATCTTTGCTAACGCGATAACTGGAGCAAGCCAACCCATGGGATCAAAAAGAGATGCAATGACTGATAATACATTTCTTTTTGTGATTTTCTTTTCCTCTAGGATGTTTATTTCGCTCGTGACTTGCAACTCGTCTTCTCTCACATTCCAAATTATTCCTAGTGTCTTTACTTTCGCCTTCCTGTTTAAGTTCACTTCTATACCATTTGCTCGTCTTTCAGGCTCAATCTCGTTCATAAATTTTTCGCTGTTGGAACACCATTTTTGAAGCTCAAATCCTCCTCTCTTTAACACCTCTGTCAACTCTCTCTGTACTTCGATAGCTGTATCTTCATCATGACTTCCCGATAAACAGTCGTCAACGTAAAAATCTTGATTAATAATCTCTCTTGCTCTTGAAAACTTCTCAGCCTGTCCTTCGTCTTTCGCGATTTGCTTCAAAGTCTTGATAGCCAAGTATGGTGCACAAGCAGTGCCAAAGGTAACGGTAAGTAGTCGGTAATCTTTTACAGGATCTTCAGGTCGAAATCTCCACAAAATTCGTTGGTAATCAACATCTTCTCGTCTTACTAGTATTTGACGATACATTTTGATAATGTCTGCAATAAAACATGTCTTATGCATTCGCCACCTTAACAGCGTATCTCGTAGCTCTTGTTGAAGTGAAGGACCAATTAATAGTTGTTCATTGAGAGAAACTCCGTTCTCTCCCTCTTGTGACGCATTGTAAACTACTCTAACTTTTGTTGTGTCTTTATCTTCTCGAACCACTGCGTGGTGTGGCAAATAAACTGCCCTGTCACTAGGCTCGTTCTCGTTTACAGTCTCTATGTGTTTCAGGTTAATGTATTCTTGCATGACTCTATTGTACTCTGTTCTTAGTTTCTCATTGGTCGACAATCTTTTTTCTAATTGTCTCAAACTCCTCCTGGCAATTTCTCTTGATTTCTCAGGTAAAATAGGTGTATCACTCTTAAATGGAAGCGCTACAACGTATCTCCCATTGGATTCTCTCGTCACTGTCTTCTCGTAAATCTCCTCAGCTCGAACTTCTAGTGGGGTGAGACTGTCGTTCTCCTCTGACTCTAATTGCTCTGACTCCCAAAATCTCTCTAGCATACCATCCAATGATAGGTTTAGATGCATGCTCACGATTCCTCGCTGACCTGTCTCTTTCTGTACTCCTCCGGAAATAATCCATCCCAACTGTGTTTGTTGGGCGATGGGCGACTCAGGCTCTCCTCGAACAACTCCACTCATTAGTATATCTGTGTATATGTTTACTCCCAGTAACAGATCTACACTACCAGGTTGATGATAGGTAGGATCTGCCAAACTCAAGTTTTGCAGATGAGTCCAAGACTCATGACTCATTTGATAGCCAGGTAGAATATCTGTCACCTGTCTCACTACGAACGCAACGCAGCGTAATTTAAAATTTGTATTAATTCTCGAAAGCAACTGGATTTCGGCTGTATAGTTTATTTTTGAAGTCATCTGGTCAACTCCTGTCACGTGACCTTTAACGAACTTCCGTCTCAGTTGTAGTCTCTGCGCAGTCTCTTCGCTAATAAAAGATTCCTGAGAGCAAGGATCTATTAGGGCTCTAACCAGTTGTAATCCTTGGCCTGTCTCAACATGAACTAAAGCTGTTGCCATCAAGGAATTTTGACCTTGAGTGACTAGATGCGACTTTATGGTTCCACTAATCTCTGTTTCTGGTTGTTTCTTCGTTTCAGGTCCTCTCTTAGTCTCGGTGCTCGTTGGAGTGTTTAAAGCCATACCTCTTGGATAATGTAGTAAAGTATGGTGTCGTCGGTTAGACTGTTTACAAGTGCCTTGGCTTCTACAAAATTTTGCACTATGTTTTGGAGATAGGCAATTGCAGCATAACATTGATTGAGTAACATGTTGCACTCGATCAGTAACACTAAGGTTTGTAAATTTCTTGCAGTAAATTAGCCCATGATTCTCATTACATAGGGTACATTTGAAGGAAGTTGGTGCAGATGTTGTAGTAACAAATGATTTCGGTTTGTTTATAACTCTCTCTCTCGTCTCTCTAGTAGTAGAAGAAGTTTGGATCATCTCTAGTACTCGAAATCTTGTTTCCAGATATTTGATGAAGGTTTCTAGTGAAGGTAAGTTATCTCCTGGCAAAGAACCAAGTTCTTCCTCCCAACTCTTATGTGACTCCTCGTCTAACTTGTTTACCAGCATGTAAATTATTATAATGTCCCAGTTTAGAACGGAAACATCGTTGCTCTTCAAATTATTTATGCACTCATTAGTGGTGTCCATTAGTTCTTTAATGCCTCTGGCTGATCCTGAACTCAATTTCTTTTGATTAAATAATTTGTTCAATATAGAATTCACAATGACTCTTTTGTTGTTGTATCTGTTGGTAAGGGTAGTCCATGCTATCTCGTAGTTGCGCTCCGTAACAGGAATATGCTTTAAAAGTTACTCTGCCTCTCCACTCATACTACTCTTGAGATAATGGAGCTTTTGTACACTGCTTATGCTCTTATTTTCGTTTATTAAAGAATTAAACAAATCTCTAAAGGTACTCCACTCACTGTAGTGTCCACTAAATTGCGGTATGTTTATCTTGGGTAACTTAACTTCTTGCATATGAATTCTATCTCCTCCAGTTTCTGTAGTCTCTTCATTCAGCAATGCCTCTAATTTGTCTTGCATATCTGTTTTTGTATTTAAGTACTCCTCTTCTCCTTTATCGAAATAGTCTTCTACAAAGTATGGGATTTCTCTCTTTTTAGTTGGCGGGGTAACTTTTGTAAGTTCAGAGTGTACTTGTCTGAACTCTTCCCAATATTGTGACACGGTCTCGAGTCTTGTTTGTATGTATCCCTTTGTCAACCGAGCTATTGGTGACTTTTTGAAGTTCACTCCCATCTTTTTTATAAGACACAAAGTATTTTCCTGTTGTGCTACAACTTCCTCCATTTTGCCGAAATTTCATTAGTCCAAAAGTTACTAAAATTTTTATAAGTTCACAAAGTTCGCAAAATTACAAGTCCAAAAGTTCGCAAAATTTTATAAGTCCATACACATGTAATTTTTCTAAGTTAAAAATTCACAGAATTTTTCTAAGTTGAAGATGCGCATAATTTTTCTAAGTTAAAGTCTCACTGAATTTTTCTAAGTTAAAGTCTCACTGAATTTTTCTAAGTCTTATGTCTCTTTTTTTTCACTAAGTCCAAACACTTGCGTAGCAAAACACTTCCACAAATTTATAATGCCCAAAAATTTCACTTGACACTTATTATCCGGCTCTGATGGACCACTTTGTACTGGGCAATACAAATGAGACACCAATTCACTACTAACACTTTTAATTAGACTCCAAACAAAACTCAAAACTTAACAAAATATTATATGCTTATATAGTCGGATCGTGAACATTTCGCTACCGCGTTTCAGTCTCCAATTAATGCCATCTAGCGGTGACGGAATGGAACTAAACTCCCCGAACAGAATGAATGTATTGGGGCTCATAAGCGAATGTATGTATGTACAATGTTTGTACTAATGTAACTTATATATTTAATGGGATTTGTACGTTGCCCAGAATAAGTGTATCCGAGCCACTGGCTCTGATAAGGTAAGTTAACATAAGATATTTGAAGCACCGTACTGTATTACAATAAAAATGCACACACGTGTAATTAATGTAAGTGCGACAATGCGCGCGATCAGCATCTTTCATCATTTAGGTTTAATAATGAAATACCTAAGTTTACTCCTTAGGCGCATTTATTCGACACGAATTTTATCGCGCTCACTCCGCGCAACCCGCCGCGCGGTCGCCGAGCGGAGTCCGCGTTGCCGCCGCGCAGCGACCGCGTGCGTGTCATGGCAAAATACGCTTTATTTGTGTAGCTTTTACGTTTTAATTTAAATGAGATGATATATGATGATGATAATTTTGTTGAGAGGAATTTAAATGTTGTTGCATAATAAATAGAACTCAGATTCGCTATTAATGTACATGAAGACGTAGTAACTGGGCGGTCGCCGCGCGGCGGCCGCTTGAAAACTTTCTTCTCGTGTAACTGGGCGCTTAGGGTAAAGACATAAAAACACTTAAAAAATAGATAAAGCAAAGTAAAATTTGTTAATGTAAAGCAATACAAAAGTAGTTATTTGTTATGCAAGGCTGCAAAGTTGTTATTTGACGCGAGTGCTTGCATTGAAACCTGATAAATAAAAAAACTGAGTCGTTCAAAAATAGATTCCTGAGCGGAGCGAGGGTTTCAAGGCGCGAGACGCAAAACAACTTTGCTGTCGAGCGAAACTCGCAACTTTTTACCTCTCTAAAGCGAGGAAAACAGTAGATAAAAGAAAAACATTTGAACATCAGTTTTTTTTAATTACAAGAAAAAGATTATCTTCGGATGCGTTCTGAATTTACACCTCATCAATTTTTATTCTTGCTTGTACTTTTATTTTGTGTGATTAAGTGATTATTGAAATTATTCGAATCAGGGGAATCGGGACACCTACAGTATTAGGGGCAAGTACAGAATACGGTCTCAAGCTGATCTTGTCCGTATTATTTAAAGCAGATCGAATTAATTTTAAGTCAGTTGACAAATCGCGCCACTAACGGTAGGCCACGGGTGAGCATCCAACTGTATAAACAATTACACTATACTTTTACCTTAAATCCGTGGTTTACGTCAACTCACACAACGATGTAAGGAGATCACATCGTCATCCCACCTTTTTATCGCCTTTTCTTTGGCTCCGCTACTCGTTTTTAAATTTTGAATCGTTTTTTAATCATTCCTTTTGTTTCGTTCCATCGTCACTCCCTGCCCGAGCGCGGCAGCGAACACGTCTTTTCGTTAATATTTTGAACCGTTTACCACATACCAATAATCTCTTGTGCGATAAACATTTTAAAGATCACAAATATTAATAAAACGGGAATAATATTTATAAAACTGGATTTATTACCACTTTTTCTTTATCCTTTTGAATTTTGAACTTTAAACTTACTAAGCAAGATGTATGGAGGCTACGGAGACTGCGGAAGCTACTACTCTCCTGGCTATATTACAAACTGACAGGGCGTGCTAAAGCGGTGCCAACAGAACACCAGTAGTGGCGGTATGCGCGTCTTAACCTAACTAATATCCGAGACGTCTAAGACCATAATACATGGTTCTTCGAGCCACGATTTTCTTCGCTTCAAATTTCTTTGTGACATTAGCGAATCGGTGCGGTTGACCTCCCACAAGCGAGTTTCTCCAATCGCATTGAGAAGGCGCATATAACGCCATAGAGGAGCGGGAGTAGTGAAACAACATGTGAAACTTCACGATTTTCAAGAACTAGTGAACCTACGGCGATACGTGACAAAGGATTTCATTCAACTTACTGTATAAAAACTAATACTTACTATTTATTTACTACATAGAACAACAAGTTAGCTACTTATTAACAAATAATGGCGACAGAAGTCGCGGAACTTATTACACCAGGAATCAATTTTCCTAATACTGAAACAAATATGTGGAAACTACAAGAAAGACAATTCCGCGAGGAAGACCCTTGACTAACTGGAGGAACATCCGAAGCGCCTTAACTCTTAACTGGGAAAAATTTGTGGGCTACCATTCGCAACTCGTGAAATCAGGACAAACGGATATCCAATACTTCCAGGATGATGTATAGGCGAAGATAAAACCTTATACGAAGAAGTGCTGCAAGACATACTGCAACGGAAGTCAGCGTTAACTTCTAAACCTTCAAATGTATATGAACAAGAAGCTACCTCTGACCCATCAACTTCAACTACGAAAGCACGTGCTACGTCATCGAATTTTGATTTTCAAGATATTAAATTCAACGTACCTCTTCGCGAAACAACGGAAACTAAAGAAAAACAGCAAGACTTGTTACGACAACAATATTGTAACTTTAGACCGAGCGAGACCTTCGAGCGAGCTGTGGAGAAAATTTCTCAAGAAATTATTATGGAGAAAAGGGAACTTGAAGATGGTTTGAAAATCCTAGTAGGAGAAAATATAGAAAAAATACACTGGGAACTAGATTACATCATTCAAGAAGACGATTCCACTTACAAGAAGAAATATGAAATCTTAAAGAATGTCTACGATAACTTAATGTCTACGATAACTTACATAAATATCTTAAACACAAAATATGGAACAACTCTATTACTCAAAAGTATTATAAAAACAAGTTAATATAATAGTCAGTGTTTTGATTATAAACCATAATTTCAAGAATTAAATATAATAAAAAATACAAAGAACTCTAGTTAGAAAGAAAATTGGATAAATATTTGAAATATATGTGCTAACAGTGCGAGGTTTTTAAATCTACACAACGTAATAAATACGTTTTTACTTTATATGTGTGGCGCACTATAAGTTTCCGGAATGAATAAGAAAAAATACTATAAATGGTCAGAAATGAACTTATTGTTATTCAAAATATTTTCCGTTAGCGTTAATACACTTTTTCATACGAATGAACCAATTTTGAAAACATTTTATGCCACTCCTCCGTGACAATCTCTGAAACATATTTTTCATACTCTTCTCGACAGCCTCTTCAGGTGATGAAAATCGTTGACCGAGTTACTGGTTCTTAATTTTTGGAAATAAATAAAGTCACAAGGTGCCAGGTCGGGACTGTACGCGAGATGGCTCAAAAGGTCAACGTTGTTCACCTTCAAAAATTCATTTGTCTGGCCGTGTGAGAACTGGCATTATCGTGGTGCAAGATGATACGGCGTTTACAGTTATTTTTACGGAGTTTGTCAATAACTTCCGGCAAACAAATGGTCGTGCACCAATCACTATTCACGGTACAACGATTCTCCAAAGCAACAGTAGCCACGTGTCCAGTTTTATTACAAAAAGAAGCAATCATCCGCGTAGAGGTACTTTGCACGCGCGCCACTTTAGTTGGTTTCTGCTCATCTCGAAAGACCCATACGCTCGATTGCTGCTTTGTTTTGTTTGACGCCCCGTTCGTTGAATCTGATAAGCATGGCATTGCACCAAGTGGCGCGATCCGTTTTTTGAGCCTCAGTCAAATTGTGTGGGATCCACCGAGAGCACAGCTTTTTCACACTCAAATGTTTGTGTAGTATTGATTGTATTTGACTCATGCCTATGCCTAAAGATGCCCAAATCTCATGGTATGTCACACACCTGTCTGTTTTGATCATACGGCGCACAACATCGATGTTTTTGTTGTTCACAGCAGTGGACAGGCGACCATCACGAAATTCGTCACTGAGATTCACACGACCGCGTTTGAATTCTGCAAACCACCTATAAATAGTCGTGTTACATGGTGCTTCATCGCCAAAAGCAGCTTGAAGCCGAGCGAAGCTCCGCTGAGCTGTTACATTACACTAAGTCGTAGAAAATCATACTACGAAAATTTTCACGAGTTAAATCCATGGTGATGTAGACAACCAATGTCTAAAATGACTCCACAATGTAAAAACAAGTGACAGTCAGTCATAGTGTGCTAACGTATCAGAACAATGCTTTTATAATACTATTACTTTTTATATACTATTCCTCCCTCCCGGACCTCGAAATCGAGTAGACGTGTGAAAGATTTATTTCTTGTTGTCAAAATATTAATTCTTAAGTAAATCAACAAATATTAAATACGAGCCAAATATTCGGGGTGCATATTTGCGAAGTGACATATCGAGCGAGGTGTGGTTTCTGCGTGACTTCTGCCGTCCTGGTACCGCACGGCCCGAGCACATCGAGCTGTAAGCAAATCTTACCTATTTTGCTACCCTCATCGCAGTAAACACTCCGTTTAGCAAACCAGTTCTATACTTCTATTGTCCTACACGCTTGAGTCCACGCCCACAACGTACATTGCGTGCACGACTTCATCGTACATTGCCTACCCTGCCTGTGTAAGTAGTTGCTGCGCTTGCGAGAGATCTAACTATACTAGACGGAAAGGAAAATCGTATGAAATCGTCGATCGCCACCAGCTTAGTTGGACCCCTTTTTTTTTTTTTTTTTTTTTGACGGGGGGGAAATCTTTATGGATACCCCTGAGCCCAGGGAGACTCAGGGGTTATGTGGGGACTCTCCCTCCAGACTGGAGGGCCTACCCCACTAAAACCCCCCCGGGTTTCCCTCTCGCCGGTTGAGTCGGCGCCGTGGGATCAGTGAGCATTCACCACGACGCCGCCCGGCCGCCCTAGCTTATGCCAGGGCTCCCGCGCCAACGGAGGGGCGAGTCGGTTGTCCTCCGACCCGCCCCCCAGACGAGTGAGGCCGTGCAATGCAGGCTCCGGAGTCCCTGTCCAGAGCCCGCTGGTCTCACTAGGGGATCAGGCGAGCAGCGAACTGCCTTCGCCTTCTCCCCGTACGTCTGCGCCGGAGAGGGTGCGCGTCCGCCGCGTCCTCGCGCACCCGCTCCGCGGCCTCCTTTTGCGACATAACCTCTGCGCAAAAGGAGGCCACCGCCTCCCAGGACTCCTCGCTTTCGAGCATGGCGGCAACCACGCTCGGCAGCGAGAGGTCCTGCCCTACAGTCCCCGTCAGAGTGCGGCGCTGCTCATCCCACCGGCTACACACCTCTAGGGTGTGCTGCGCGGTGTCATCCGCAGCGCCGCACTCGTGGCACGACGGGGACGGTTCCCTCCTCGCCACCTTGTGCAGGTAGTGACCGAAGCAGCCGTGCCCGGTCAGCACCTGCACAAGGTGGTACGACAGTGGCCCGTGGGACCGGTTTACCCACTCTACGAGGACAGGGCGGATCGCCTCTATGGTACGAGCGCCATAGGGGGGATCCGCCAAGCCCTCTTTCCACCGGTCCCGCATGCGCTGCGCCGCGAGGCGGCGCTCCCGCTCCACCTCTTGGGGAGCGGGTCGCTCGCCTCGGTCCCTCATTCCCCGCCGGTAGGTGCGGACCTCCGCCAGGACCTCGGCTTCGAGGTCCCACGGCGGAGTACCGGCGAGGACGCATGCGGCAGCGCAGGCCACAGCTTAGTTGGACCCCTACCTTCGTGCTGGTTTGCACGGTGTGATTACTAACTAACATATCTGTTGCCTTGGTACTACTGTCTCCAAACTTCTACAAGCAACACAATGCCGCTACAAAGATCACCAACAGTCACTCAGACAAATTCAGCGCTTAGCGCGGCGCACTCTGATCCTACCCTAAGTGTATCTGTTGATAGTCCGTCATTGTCATATGTGACTCAGCGTACTGTTATTAAAAG
>NW_020653713.1:356032-434895 GCF_003589595.1 Hyposmocoma kahamanoa
TTCGGGAAAGTATAATGCTGTACTGACCACATTATCCTTCACCTTAGTAATAAAAGAAAGGACCGACATTTAAATAAACTTTCCTTCACCAAAATGGAATTAGTTGCGTCTGGCCCCTCAAACATGTTAATCAAAATTTACAATCACATCTCAAACAGTATTAAAAACCTCGAAAGATTGACACAATTTTGTTAAGTATATTAAAGACATTCCTTATTGACAAACCTTATTATAATTTAATAGAATTTTTTGATGACTTGATAATGTGACTTTACCTTTATAAAATTTAATAATTAGATTTAGAATACCTAATTTATTTATGACTATTCTAGTTTTTTTATTTTGACGATTTGTTAAAATGATCTTATTTTTAAAACAAAAACTATGGAACGTATAATGTGTATTTCGTACTCAGTATAATTTAACATATTAATGTGATGTTATTGTAAAAATTAATAATAATAAAAATTAGTATAATGTTGTAAAGTAATGTATTAAGCAATACATAAGTAAGAAAAGAACTCTGTCTTCTGTAGTTGGTATGCCCTTGCAGGGCGTCACGTGTTAACTGACGAACACTGTAATATCTAGAATTAGCAATGTGACATGCAATAAATGAATATGAATATGAACCAAAAAATTTACCATGCCAAAATTGTTTTCAAAAAAAGGGACTCGATGGTTCCTAAACTTAGACTATAAATTCCAAAGACAGTTTCCTTGTATATTCTATGGTTTCGGATTTCCGCATACCGTCCCATTAAAAAAAACAAAAAATGGTATACAGAATACCATTTTTATAATAGTGTTAGCAAAGGATTTCTTTTCACTTTATCAATATACAATTTAAGCAAATTTCACATTTTGATTTTAATTTTTTACCTAACTTTGCAAATTTGTCAATTAGGAATTATATTCCAAAGTTTTAAATCATGAGATCTGATCAAGAGATGAGGTTTTTGAAATAACAAGCTCATGTCACGATGATCACATGGATTCAATAAATCGATTACATTTGATTGAAAATATTTCGAGTGATGCCAACATTTTGCCAGTGTTGAATTATCGATCCGTCTTTACAGAGGACGATGAACTATTTCTGGAAAAGATGGTCCAAAGAGTTTGTGCATACAATGCAACAACGAAACGGTCGGCAATCAAAAGCACTGCCCTTTGAGCTCGAAACATTGCTATCCTTAAAGTATAAGACGTGTTTTATGATAGAATAACTGCGCATTTGACCTCCAACTGTCCTGATGTAATGTGACAATGAAGTTGAAGATGTAGCACGCACACCTAAATGATGCCTATTGACTTAGCCTTGAAAAGGCCCAAATTCTAGCGTTCAGGGAACAAGTATACAGGCAGAAAATTAAATGTGGAAGTGTAACGCTTCTTGCGAATCTTTGGAATATCCACAACCTAAGGATAGTGGAACGCCAGACTACGTCAAGTCCCCCGATGATGGAGAGACGAAGACGGAATTCAATAGTGCAATTCCATCGCACACTTTCCGCGACATAACCAATAGAATACCGATAAGCAGGCAACTTTACGGCGGTGTTCAAGGCGAAGCTGCAGCTTCGCCTCAACTAAATCCGAGTCACCTAATAAACCTCTTAACCTAATTGAATGTGGTCAGTTGGTATTTAGCAGAGACATCCCAAAGGTGGCGGCAGTACTCCATACACGGCCGGACTTGTGCTCGGTACAGTTGACGCAATGAAGTAACGCCACAGCTTGAAAAGGGTGCCAAGCCAGCTGAATTGTTGGCCGTACATTCAATGTATCTGCTGAAATTCAAATTGGACAGCTTACTGGCAATGGTCATTAGCTCGCATTAAAGAAATACAAAAAATCAAATGAAAATCAAAGTTAAATCCATTGTGATATAGACAACCAATGTCTAAAATGACGCCACAATGTAAAAACAAGTGACAGTCAGATGAAACAAACTGTATTCTACAGCCAGAGAGTTCCATTTTCAAGTGTTGTAATACTTTTTAAATATTGTCTAAGTAAGTGGCCAGTTCCTTAAACTTATAGTGCGCACTATGTAATAAAAGCCGATAATGTAACTTAAGGCCACCGCCTAAGTAACCACTTAAAACAAAGGGTAGTCAACTATTGCTATCCAGGAGCTACGTTTAGTCAAATTATTACACTGGTAAGTGGTTGCAACTTTGATAAATATACAACAGTGATTCTTATAATAGGTGATAGTAATAACATTAGTAAAAAAGAAGTAAATAGTAGCATTGACGTGTTCTTGAGAATTCATGAGAAGTGTGGGTGTAAATTCATACTAAGTGCATTCCCTTACTGCTCTAACCTAGGCATCGCTCGTAATAAGTATATATAAATAATAAATTCGCACATTCATAATTTGACTTACCGTCATAGTGACGTTATATTTTGTTTTGACATTAATAAGTTCGTAAGGAACTTCAAACTTTTTGAGGATAATTTACTTTTACCCCTAAGGTATCTGAGACATATAGCTAGTTTAAGGACGCTGTTATAGAAGATATAACACAGTCCCACGACAATGCTCCTACTTGAAGTAGCAACAGTATACTTTTTACCAACCATAATTTAAACTGAAAAACACGACAACAGAAAAGTCTAATCGTTTCCATGTAGTACATCAAAATATTCAAGGCTTTTCTGGCAAAACATTAGAAATAAGTCTTTTTTTGCACGATATTTCCGTTGACGTGTTTTGTGTTACAGAACAGTGGCTGAAAGATTACGAAGCAATTAACAACATAGAAAATTATGTAATAGTCAGTTCGTTCATAAGAAAGAGCTTAAGTAGAGGCGGATCCATGATTATTATTAAACGTAACTTAAAATTTAAAGAGCGTAAGGATATCACAAATCTTTCTACTGATCGAACTATTGAGATTTCATGTGTGGAATTGGATCAGTTTGTCGTCTTATGTGTATACAGACCCCCCTCTGCTAATTTTAACGAGTTTGAATTAGTTATGGAAGACAGTTTAAAGCGAATTATTCCAACCAAAAAAAAAACCTAGTAATATTTGGAGATTTCAATGTAAACCTGTTGGAAAACTGTTCTACTTCTGTAAGACTCATTAATTTATTTAAAAGTTTTAACTTGATTAATCTTTTTTTAGAACCAACTCGCATTACTGCCTCCTCTTCTACTTGTATTGATAACATCTTTTGTAACACAGACGCAGTGTCTAAATCAATGATAAATTGCTTAAGATCCGACCATAGTGGCCAATTGGCTTCTTTTAATTGTAAAATGAGCAAGAAGGTAGACCAATTTCTCTGCAGACCGATTACCACAGAACGAATCATTAGATTTCAAAATAATATCGGCAATAGTTTAAATTCCCTACCCCATATACCCGAGGTTCCAAATACTTTATATAACACGATATTTGGTTTAATTAAAAATGAATTTGATAATATATTTAAATCGAAAACATTAACTTTCCATAGAGAGACTAAATTCAACGACTGGGCAACAGTAGGTATTCATAAGAGTAGGTCTCGTTTGTATGAGCTATATGCTATGAAAACTTATAATACTAATTCCAATTTCATAGAATATGTTAGAATTTATTCGAAAATATTTAAAAAAGTTTGTGTAGCTGCTAAGGTTAAGTTTCACAGCGACAAAATTAGACAATCGATAAATAAGTCTAAAACTACTTGGAGCATAATAAATAAAGAGTCAGGCAGGGTTAAACAACAAGATAGAGATATAGTTTTAGAATTAGACAGCAAACTTATAAAATCTAAAAACAAAGTAGCCCAAGCTTTTGAATCGTTTTTTTCCGAAATTGCTGTGAACACTACAAAATCATTATTTTCCTCCCCTTCTCTTGCTATTGATCTCCTAAAGGAAAATGTTAACGTTTGTGGCAGTTTATTTAATTTCCGTCATATTAATCCACAAGACATCATAAAAGCTTTTAAATCAATACATGTTAAAAAAACTGATGATCTCTGGGGCATATCAACTAAAGTTATAGACTCAGTTATTGATCTTATTTCCCCACATTTAGCTGTAGCTTTCAATAGGTGCGTTGACGAAGGTGTTTTTCCGGATTTAATGAAATACAGCAAGGTTATTCCCTTCTTCAAAAGCGGTAGGAAAGTTGATCCTAGCAACTATAGGCCCATTTCAATTTTACCAGCTTTAAGTGAAATATTCGAAAAGGTTATGCTAACTCAATTACTGTCCTATTTCTGTAGGAATCATATTTTTCATAGTGCACAATACGGGTTTACTAGTGGTAGATCGACTAGCGATGCGGAGGTAGCGTATCATGTCATTTCTTAATTGCTTCACTTCTATTATGATCTTCAAATTCGCTGTTCTTTTCGCCCTCATAGTTGGAATCAGAGTCATCTTCTTCCAAAAACCTTCTCGTGCGTTCCTCACACAAATTGAGGCTATAAAATATAACTTAAAATAATCTACAAATATTATACATAATGGAAACTAAATGATAATTAAAAATAATACATAACTATAGTAATTACTGAAAATATTAATTGCCTAAAACTGTGACACCTATATCCTCGTCGGTCCATGGGACCGATCGGTGTCGTGTGCGTACACGTATACCCGTGTTGTATGCACGAATACTCCTGATACGCTGAAGTGATGTTAGCCACGAACCATGCAGCTAGCAGTGAGCCCAACACGGCAAACGACAATCGTCGGTCTGAGAGACCAACGCGCGGGTATAGGAAGGTTAATACAATGTAAAGGCTCATAAAGTACAGACGCACGTCCCAATGCAAATTATTGCCATGTTTTTGGTTAGTACACAAGAAAGTCCGCGTGAAAACGATAATAGGTGCAAGTAGCAACGGAAACATTTGCAATTCTAAGCTGCTTTTCAGAGGGCAACACTTTACGCAATGAACTGTCAATTCACTCAGTCTTTTATTTAGCTTTTGTAATAGTCCATCCTTAACACTAGTTTTCTTATATACCGCTTCTTGCTTTCTGAGGAACCTTTGCAGCTAATGCATAACAGCATTAATTACGCCTAAATAGCATTTTGTTTTTGCCTCGCAAAATTTGGGCGATTTAATATTTGAATCGTATTGGAAATGGTTTGATTGGATCAATAATTGTTTCCTTGTTCCATCCCTTTCCCGCACATACCTTTATTAGCACCCAAGAGCGAGCCGACGTCACCCAACCATTTTTTTTTATAACATCAAGTGACGGGACGAACAAGTCGCGCGCCTGATAGTAAGCTACACGCCTGTCCATAACAGTTACAGTGCCACTCAAAGCTTTAAATTGCAAAAATCTGAGTGCACTACCACTGCGCCCGTCACCCTTAGGCATAAGTTGACAAGTCCTGTGTGCCTGTAATTTCACCACTATAGTGAGCAATAGTGAACGTACGCTTCAGTGAACCTGCAACATCAAGAATCGCTCCTTGGGCGACGCAAGGAGCCGAGATCTCTCAACTGTCACGAGGCTGATTTCGTTCAAAGGTACATATTGTGCTCCCAATTTACCTATTCGCGTTTTTGTTCCAATCAACCATATACATGCCACAAATCGAAGGAAGGCACTATTGCTTTCCCCCGCACAGTGGCCGTCTTTTGGGCTACCCACGTAGCAAAGTCGCGCCAAGAAGCATAATCTTTTTCTTTAATAATAATTTATAAAAAACCATTTTGACGAATAATAACAAATTTGGAATTATTTATCAATTTTAATTCCTGCCTTGTTTGAACTAAATTTGAAAATCAAAATCTTGCTTATTGACAAAATTCAGAAAACGTTCCTGAGATTTCCGTATACAGATAGGCCCTTCTCCTCCTGCGAAGTTGCTTCGACGACTCCTCAAAAGTAAGTGGTGATATGGACGGTCCCCAGTTAGTAGTGCTATTCTTTACTGCCAAGGTAAACAGTAAATCATGCTTAAAATGAAACGTACGTACAAGAACGTTACCTAATCTATGGTCGAACTGAATGAATTGCGTTTTTTTGTATATATTCTAAAATACAATGTTTTACAATGTTTTTACTCCCGACTTCTAAAATATATATACAAAAATATATTGATAGATTGAGGCATAAACTAAAATGCAAAATGATACTAGCAAAGTCCTTGAGTGGCTCTTCGTCGTGGATGGGGCAACTTTCGCTATCCTTCTTTCGTAACTCCACCTGTTCATACAAGTCGTGATTTGCATTCTGGTCATAATATATTTACAGAGGTCATTCTGTATCCGAAATTTAACCCAAATCACTAAAATAATCAAACAAAAAACATCCAAAATTCTTATTTTTTACTTAATTGTGGTAAACATCGTCATTGACTTGCACGGCACGTGTTATACTTATAATGCAGCTGGAGAATAATAATAATAATAATAATAAGAGTTTATTTCAGTAATACTATTAACTTTATATGAACAGTGGATGGTACCGGTATCTCCTATTAAGCTTATCAAGCCTGTGTCAGGAGGTACCGCTCTTCCTTCCATAACTATAAATGCACACTTTACATTTCTAACTTATACTTAATTTAGTGTTTACTATTTACTTTTCTAAACAATGTGAAAACAAACAATGTTTAACAATTTTCAACATTCATAAATTTAATAAACTTTTAAATTTATTTAGAATCTCTAAACGCGCGTTTGTGTGTGTGTATGTGTGTGTGTGTGTGTACGTGTGTGCGTGTTTATGTGTGTGTTTAACCTGTTGCCATAGACCATAGGTTCCCAAACTTTTAAGCTCACCGCCCACCTCGGCAAGATAAAAAAATTTCAACGCCCACCACTACAAAAAATAATAGAAAACACGTCCAACTATGTCCGAAATAATAAATAATAACACAAAAATCACCAATATACAAACCATGGCTCACACCGGGTGTTTTAAGTTGTATTAGAACCCGAAATAAACTTCAACAAAAAATATTCGTTTTTTTTATTCGATTTAGTGGTTTTAACAACTGTATGTTGCTCCTTGTTTATACAAGTATCTATATATCTACACTCCTAACTTCAATTGTCGTAAGAGACACAGTACGGGTACGGGTACAGGTTTACAGAATGAGCAAAAAATAAAAAATTAAAAAAAAAGTGCTGTAACTTTTTAATTTTTTAAGCTATGCGGTAGACGTCTTAGACTAAAATGTTAGAAATAAAGTCCGCTTTTATGAAATAATGCTTGAAACCATGTAAATTTAATAATTATGGAGACAGTGTCCCATACACTTGCGCCAATTTGAAAAATTTACCCTTATTACCAAAGGTGATTAGTCACAATTAGGTTGTAAGCGTAGTTAAATCTTACTAATTAAAAAAAAAATGGTGTAAGTAACATCAGCTTTGACAATAAAGATGTAAAGATCATAGCTGATTTACATCGTTATCTCTACATTACGTATTTTAAAGTAGATTAAGATTAGGATTTTAAGGAAAAACAACCACTTCATAAATAATCTTTTATCAAATTCTCCGCTAATCTACTATTATTAACAAAAGTAATGTCATTTAGAAATAGCCAAAGTAACTTGTACCTATGTATTATAAAATCCAATTTTGATTCTAAAACTCACCTGAAAAAAATTGAAATGGCGCTTTCGCCATTTCTACAAAACACCGACGAAATGACACTTAATATACAAGATACTTTTGCTATTAAAAGTTCTAAAATAAATTACTTTTGTTAATAATAATTTGGTTTTAAAACCAAAATTTAATTTGAAAACAGGACAGGACAGGATTTCAATTTTGAATCTGAAACTTAATTAATAAATTAGCTACCGACACATAATTATTTAAATTTAAGATCTAAAATAGGATTGTAAACTTGAGGCAAATCAAATATTATTTTGCTTGACATCTGTTATTCGCATAAGTAAGTTAGATTGCTGCTCTCTACCTCTTTTGCCCTTTCCTCTTCCTTTTTCTTTCCTGACCATCATAGTAAATAACAACGACGTATGTGTTTACGCTTCGTTATAGTTCTCATATTACTCACGTCGCTTCGACACGTTACATAGTATACTTTATTTAAATTTTATTAAAATTGTTATTTCTAAAAGTAACTACACGCATGCCTTTCATCTTGATTTCCTTTTGTGAATTTGTTGTGAAAGTATCTGCAGTAATAGTTTTCCAGTTGATGAACTCACGGTGTTCAATGACATTGATGTTATACGGTTTTGGCTTCTTTCGTGCGTTCTCTATATACGTTGGCCATTGATCAGCACCTCTTAGTATCACTTTTTAGCTCAATCTCGATTACAGCATGGACTGAACGGACATGTAAGTGTGCCCTGGTAAAGGGTAGTTAATCTGTACAACGTCAACATTTTGGGAAATATGCAAAAAGTGGTTAATTGCAGCCAAAACAACTTTATTTTTATTCTGGCCACAGCTCTAAATCGCACTAAAGCAGCACATTTTTATACCTCTCACTAGCTTACAGTGTAAAGAAGAAAAGTTTGGGTGATGTCCAATATTTTCAGTAGAAACTGTTGACATATTTGCATAAATAATCTTCCCCATCATTCAAGTAATATTCGTAGGTTATCTGTTCTGCTCATGTCTTGTTTCATTTTTCTTTTTTTTATTGGAACTGCTTTAACACAGCGTGCTAACCAGTCGCATTGACGTGAAGGATCTAGAGTCCAATAAAAAGCACACAAATGCTTTTTCTTCTCTCCTCTGGTGTTTTGTAACAACTCCGTCCACATTTACCTACCGCACAAGGTTTTGTCTTTAAACTCTTTTTGCCACCTCTTTCCCTGATTTTGTTGTTTCGCATTCCTTCGTCTCTAGACTGTTTTTGTTGTTTCTGTTTGTTAGGCTTCCTTTATCGTTTCTTTGACATCGTAGTTTCTTTTGTAGGTTTTTCTTTTTTTGACTAATTTCATCTTTTTCTTACGTTTATTCTTACATGTCTCTTCATCAAATGAACTTTCAGACTCTTTAGCCATCCAATTATCGGAACTTCCGTCAGAAAAATCTTCTAAATCTTCATCAAATACAAAATCAACATATAATTTTCCAAAATTATTTTCTTGGAGTCTGTTTTTCTTTTTTTGCAAAGTTGTGGATCTGCAATATCGTTTGCAGGTGTAATATTAAGTAACAAAGGACTCAGGGCTTCGGCTACTGGTTCCAATATACATGGAGTTGTCACAGAAGTTGCAGATACCTCAAGTGTCGGAGATATAAAGTTGCTGGTTATTTCTTAGATATTATTTTCAAGAAATGGTATCACACTGCAGTGTAGTAGAGCTGCAACATCGTCTGCAGACGTAACATCAAGTAAAGAAGGATTAAAGGCACCTACTACTAAAGGGACCACTGATTTAAATTTGCTGGTTGGTCACAGTATCTGCAAATACATCAGACATCGAGTGTTATTAGTAAATCATTACAAACAAAACTAGACGAAATTTGAAAGACGATATAACGTTGTTTTTTTTAATTGCAGACTATTCACCTGTATGACATGTACACACAAACACACTATAGAAATATTATTTCTTATTTAACGCGTGCTCGACAATTTCAGGGACAAGAATGAACAGGTCGAAAGAAAGTCGAAACTGGTAACCTGGTAACCAATACGGGCGCTTATTAACTACGATTACTAATAATGTGAATGGAATCTATTTTATTATTTACGTCATAATCGTGTCATTACGATAATATCAATATTATTACTCTACTCACCTTTGACTGTGCAACTACCCTTATTGTAGAATAATTGTAATACTCGTTTTTTCAATATCTTTTCTCATGTTAAGTGATTGTTACATATATCGTTAGTAAGAAAAGAGTAAGTAATTTACAAAACAGGGTTGTTATGAGATGTTTTCACAGATATTTTTTTATATTTAGTTACATTTTATTAATGAACACATCGATTTAAAAAATCAATGAATTGAAATAAAAAGGTTGGTGTTGGCCAACAAGTAAGTAAAATAATATTAATAGAAAATGAAACGATTTTTCCGGATTTAAATCGCTTATATTTGTTTTTTCAAACAAACCAACGTTTCGGGCCCTTTACAGGTCCCATGGTCACGGTTGACTGATATGGGCAGCCATTTTTAACGAAAAATTCGCTTGTATGGCAGCCATGTTATAAAGTGGCGAAAAGAAACTTTTGACCCCAAATTATGATTAAGGGCTCCTAAAGACCTTCGCATGCCAATTTTCTACCGGATAGAAGCAAGTTTTTCTTCGGTCGCCATTTTGGATTCGCCGTCTTGTCTTTTTTTGACACAAGCAGTTGACCAGTGTTACCCTCTATGACATTCCTTCCAGCACCTGCCTTTCTTTAATAGTTTCGGTCATAAAAGACTTTGAAATGCATTCTTGTTTAGTTAAATTTCGAATATTTTTTACTTCCGGCGGAAATCACGCAGGGTGTGCCTTATAAAATGCTCAAATAACCCCTCTATATGATAACATATAATGTTTTTGCAGGCCACATTCAGGTCATCTATATTATGAACCTATCCGCGTACAACAATATAAATATATTTTTTAAGTAGTTCTATTTTTCTAAGTGAATCAGGATTTGTAGCTTTATATGCATAAGTAAATAAATTTCCGTACTAGTTCTTTATTTTTAACCGATTTCACAAAACTTGGCAAATAGATGTAATTCTGTAAAGTTTTGAGGTCGGTTTATAAAAAAGCTATGGATTAAGTAATTAACATCAGAATTCTACCTTTTAGTACGAAAGGTAGAATTCTGATCTTCATTCGAACTGTTTCAAATTTGACTGCGTTCTATTAATTCCTACAGTAAATCATTACTTGGGCAAATCTCCGCTAAGGTGATTAGCTTCGTTTCTATCTAGTTAGGTACATTAATTATTGTCTATCATCATGACAACAACTTTGTTTACTTTCTTGTGTTGTCTATACATATAAGTTTAACATTAACAATAACTTTGTACAGTTTGTACAATACTTTCAGATAAATGATGCGATGCGAAATGTGCCCTTTGGAGTCCGGCCGCGAGAAAGCTGCCATCGCCAGTACACGCGCCATCTTTCGCTTCGCCCCGTCGCGAATGATCCATGTTTTTAATGAAATAAACGTTGCTATAATCACTCGTTTACTCAATCAACAGCGCTCCTTAATACCTATTATGAGACTAGCTTACAACTAATTTGTGACACAAAACTTAAACAATATAAGTATAAATAGTATTTTTGATAAATGTACGCGACGCGGCGGTGGGAGCGGGCCGAGCCAGCCGAACCGGACTACTCGCCGGGTCAGAAGTCGAAGTCGTAGGGGCGCTGCGGCCTGCGCTGCAACAGCGGTATGTTCACCTCTTCCGGCGAGCGGAACACCTGAGCCGTGGGCTGCGGCCGCGCAGCCGGGGTCGCCGCCGACGAAGCGAGGCGCGCCGCCGCGGGCGTCGCCTTTCTCGGGGCCTCCTCCTGTAACAGAAGCTCCGTCAGCGAACACCGCGGCTGAAGGAAACCGCACACAAGCGGTTCGCGAGAGCAAACGCACCTCGTCACCGTCCTCGTCCTCCTCGAAGCGATCGTCGTGGTACACCTCGGCGGGATAGTACCGGTCGGAGTACTTAAGCGACACGTTGGGTTTGCGTTGCACTTCCTCCTGGTTGATCGGCCGATACAGGTACTCGTTGACGAAGTGGTATTTGGCTGACTTCTGGCAAATGTTGTCGTGCGTGGGCGGCATGCAGATCAGATGAACCTGTCACAGATCGAGAACCTCACAGCCATATTCATGGACATACGATTTTCGAGGGAAACGCGGACATACAAAATCTCAATAGGCTCGAACAAAAAGGTTACGGAAATTAATTAAAAGATCAAAAACCGTTTTATTACACCAAGTTTCCACAATAGTCACTATTTGCAAAATAAAAAAAATATTATATTGGGGGCTATTTCTCTGTAAATAAAACTTTTTTTTTTTGTACATTCATGCTCATGGGATAGGTTTTGAAAGATGCGGTAAAAATCTCGAAATATCTGGTATGAATTGTCTATGAATATTCTACTTAGTTAAATTACGTGATCGTAAAGCTTTATTAAGGCGGAGACTTCACTTTTCTTATTATTTTTGTTAAAATATATTTTATCTGGCACTAGCTTATAGGTACGCCAGTTTTATAAAACTTAAAAGCTGCTTTTAGGGTGTGTCGTTCTTAAGTCAGACATTCTGCAGTAATTTAGACCTAAGATCCAAGCTTAGACCGACACTTAGCTTACATTTTTGAGAAATCAATAAAATATAATACGAACTAACCTTTGTTTGCGATTCGATATTATAACGTGTTTTAATTGATTCGGAATTAAAAATAAGAATCATAAAAATAATTTATACTTTCGGTCAACCGTTCAAAATGTGCGCGACTAATATGCACGTCGTGATGGCGCACGTTTCATTGCACGATATTTAAAAAGAAAAACAAAAAAAATTTATTACTTGATGGAATGTGAAACCGTCAGGACAAATCCAGGAGTGTTTAACGCTGTCCTGACAATAGTGGAAGACCTCGCAGGCGAGCTCCTGATCTGCGTAATAGCCCGACTGCTTGCCAACACAATCGAACCGCGACTGCTGCAGCAGCTGCGCCAGCCGGTCCGGTTCCTCGCGCTCCTCATCTGCCTCCACCTCCTCCAACTGCGCCTGAGCCTGTGGACGTTGCGCCTGCGCCACCTGCAACCAGCCGCGCCGGTCAATCGACGAGTAATCGTTCAGGCCTTTGTTCAGGCCTTTTTTTGTTGCCGAAAACTCAAAACAAAACTCGCCTTGCGCTGCGGCGGTCGGCCCTGCGACTGGCTTTGCAACTGGCTCTGCAACTGGCCCTGTAGCTGCCCATGCTGCTCTGTGTAATGCTGCGGTGCGGCTGAGGGCTCCTGCTGCGGCCCGCGCTGGTACCCCGCCAGCTCGGCTAGAGAGGGTGTCGGTCGGAAGCCACTGGGCAAAGCGTTATATGCGCCAGTAGTATAAGCGCGTGGCCGCAAATTTCTCGACTCCTGCAACCAACATTCATCGCATCGATTACTAAGGAAAGTTGTTAAGTCTATTATACAAAAATATGTAACTTAGGAATTTCGGTTTTCAACCGTTCGTGCGCGACGACGTCGCCTGCAGCGAATGTCGGCAATTAATGCAATTATGGTACCGGTCGTATCAACGGATACGGGTGAGCGGCGCACGCGACGGCGCTTGTCGATGCCGATTTTTACTTCCAACCCAGTCGGTGCCATGTACAGTTTATACAAGCATGTTTTTGATGCGCTTTCTCTAAGACGCAAACCAAATTACTCAGTCAGTTTTTCGGCGTATTATTTCCGTTTTGTGTTCAAATTAAAATTTATACTTAGTATTATTAAATGATTATTATTATTGTTATTTATCAATATTATTAGATTTAATTAAAAGTATTAATTATATCTGAATTTGTCTCAGGTTGTATTTTTATGTTTTACGTAATAAGTTATATTTTATGCGGTAGGTTAGTTAAATTGTGCATCCCTTATATTACGTTTCTATTTGTGAGGATCTGTGATTGGCTCTCAGATGTTACTATTATTATATAAGTTAGTTTTAGGCTGTTGGTCTTCCTTCAAGATAAATGAGTGTGTGTGGTGAATTTCATAGCCACGAATACGAATTCTATACTTATTGATTCGCAGCGTAATTGTTAAGCAGCAGCGTACCTAACATTTTACAGTAACGCCTTAATGTCTGTCTGCGCTGCTGGTACTGCTAATGAGGGAGTGTGCGTACCTACATTTGGATCGGCTCCAAGTAAATGATATGAGGAGAGCTCTGCAGCGGCTCAAGCCTAAAACATCCACGGGGCCAGATGGTATTCCACCCTTCCTTTTTAGGCAATGTCGAGATGTTTTGATGGGTCCCTTACTGCATATTTATAATCTTTGCCTGGAGTCGGCGGTTTTCCCGGAAAGGGGGAAGCTGACACGGGTGGTGCCAAAGGGTGGGTCATCGTCTATCGTGGAGGAATACAGACCAATAGCAATATTGTCGACGCCGGAAAGGTTCTTTAGACTGCTATCCACAAGTCTTTGTACTCATTGGTAAGCGCATAGTTGACAGACTCGCAGCACGGGTTCCGCCCGGCACGAAGTACGACTGTAACCTACACAACTATTTGGCTGACGTGGCTAGTGTGTTCAGTGTCCATTTGAGGATAGTGGGGTGCAGTTGGATGCTGCTTATTTCGACTTCGAAAAAGCTTTTGGTTTCAGCAGTATGTCAATTACGCTGGGTATGTGTCAGATACGTATTACATCGGTTACCTTTCAGTAGCCCAAAATTACATTTTCCAGAAATAACGTTTGATCGAAATTTTATGACCTCGAAAATAATTTTGAGAGAAAAATATTTTTTTTTAAACCTAACTTAACCTAACCTAATCGTGTCTTTGCGATAAACACTCAACATATCCTGAAAGAACAACTATTTCGTTATAATTCGGTTTTCGGTGTAATGAAAATTTGAGCAAACGTTATTTCGAACAAAAACATTTTCGACTTTGTGATAGGTTACCTGTTACACCACATCCGGCGTAAATCAAGTCAGTAATCTTGGGCCTTTGGAATTCCTGCTAGTCATAAACGACTTGCCGAAGCAAGTAGGTACAAGATGCCAAGTGCTTGTTGTTTGCGGACGACCTGAAATTGCATCTCGCAGTACAAGATCAAGGTGATTGCGAAAAGTTGCAGAGAGACATCGACACAGTGGTAGCTTGGAGCCATGAGAATAGGTTACTATAAATATAATACCGCCAAATGCACAGCTATTACTTTCTCTCGCGCACACAGACCTAGGGTGCACGATTACAAGGGACTGGGTATATAACCATGGCGAGGGTGAATGAGGTGAACGATTTGGGCGTTCCTTTAACTGCATCACTTTCGAGATCACGTGTATAACATCTGCAAGAAAGTGTACAGCCATTTGGGTTTTGTCCTGCGCAAAGCACACAGTTTCACGAATATTAAAGCGATCATAGTTTTATATAATACTCTGGTGAGAAGCTAGCTTGAGTGAAATGCCCTTATACTTGAGAAAATACAGAATAAATTTATAAGATATATGTATTTAAGACATTACGGGGTATATCCATTCTATCCACGGATGTATCCAACATTATTTATATTAAGAATGATAGGTTACAATAAACTCGAAGTCAGAAGAAATGTAGCATTAGTAACATATATTTTTAAATTACTAAAGGCAAAAAATTAAAATGCGGGTTTACTGAGACACATAAATTTTAGTGCGCCAAACAGGTAGGTATGTGAAACGAAGGCAACGGCCGCAGCTAGTGGTGGTGCCGTATGCGCGCACCAACATGTTAGGACAAGCGCCGCCGCTCACGCGCGCAACACGGATCATGAACTTGACTTAGAATAATAACGCATAGAAACCTAGTCCGCACACGCTAAGTGAGGCAAATTGAAGCGCGCCCAAAAGGCCTACACGAGCGGGCGGGCCTTCAGTGCTCAAGGTCAACTTGCACCACGAACAGCTCCAGAATTTTTGCTAAAAATGACGAAATGTGCGGTAAATGAGTGTAAAAATACGTCAGACAAACATAAAATAGTACTAACATCACATTCCACAAGGAAGTAACGCGTTTCAACTTGTATTTTTATATAAATATTCACTAAAACCGAAATTTAACCTACTACTAAAACTAGCCTACATGAATTGGATTTTTGCCTCACTTGTGACAGTTCGTTTGATATGAAACTATCATTCTATGCGTTATTATTCTAAGGAACTTGATTGATGATGAGGTGGACATATTTACGAATCCTCTAAGTGAATTCACAAAGGTTACTTTATTTATCTGGACTTAATACTGTATCTAGGCACTTGTAAGTATTCATCATATTGTCTAGACTATCGCGTTGGATAATAATCTGTAATGATAGTTTACGAGCGGCTTAAATAAATAAAAAAATACACTGGTCAAGAAACTTAGTCATTATGGTGTCTCTAACCGTGACTTCAATGTAAAACTACACAAAATGTTATTATACAACCACTGCGCACTTAGATGATAAAAGGGACTGATCCGGTTCGTATTTTCAGATTACTTTTATTTGAAATGAATGTTGTAAAAGGTAAATACCAATACATGTCATTTACAAACTGCCTCCGTTATAATTTTATTGAATATAATTTAATTGCCTCTGTGGCCGAACAGTTACCATGTCGGACTGCGACGCAGAGATCCCAGGTTCGATTCGATGTGTGTAATTTGTGGTTGTGTGTCCATGGCACCCGCGAGACAGGGTGTTCCTAGTGCGGGGCCATGTTGAGTGTGTGCGTTATTAAAAAAAAACAAAGATACTTCGGCACCATATGTTCAGTTACTGAATGTAAACAATGTTTTTGGCGTGCTGAACGTATTTATTGCATTTATTTTTAATAAAAATGTACACATCAAATGGGTTGTGGAAAAAAGAAAATGACAGTAAGACAGAACGAGTGAATGTAGACAGAACGAGCTGCTTCAATTCTATTACGAACACTTCATTTAAATTTGAATTTCACCTGTTGCTGCACCGTTTCGTAACAACTGAAATCTTTATCTTTTTTCCATCCCCTGAGACTTACATAACCGCACACCCAGCCTAATAGCCAAACTATTAAATACTATATGCCAGAAAAGTATTATTACCTAGCCGCGCCGTTTCTTTCATTCGTTCATTTATTTAACTATGATGACTTATTAAGCCACTAAATTAACGGTCTAATCCACTCACTAAACTGAGCCATTGAATGAATCTTCTAACTGACGATCCTTCGGCGACCATTGGTCGAATGGCTAATTGAACTGTTTAGCTCCGACATAAACTTCTCAAATTTATCAAACTCTGATACAACGCCGTCGTGAAGTGAGTTCCAATAAGCAACATGACAGTAAAACACAAAAGTATTAAAAAAGATTTGAAAAACCACAGTAGCACTTTCGACTTTCACCTAGTCTGCGGTGGTCAGTGACTGTACGCACCTCCTGGTCGAGTGCCAGCTCGTCGTCGTCGGCGTCAAACGCGTCGAGCTCGTCGGGCACAGCGTCGTCGACCGGCACGGCGTACGCGCGTGCCATCGCACTCAGCGCAGTCAACGCCAGCCACAGTGTTGCCAGCCTCCGAAACCGCTCTCCGGTCGTACTTCTGCCGCTTCTGTAATAAAGAAGGAAATCCAAACATAGATTTATTACCTTATTTCATTACGAATAACGATTAAGTAAATACTAAATCGAGTAAACCATTACAATTGCAACGCAATAACCATATTTTTGTACTTTCTCCATCGAGTCATCGAGTCGTGAAATGAGACCTTAGTTGCGTAGGCGCTACCGCTGACGTTTCACGCCGAGTCGAGTTGCAATGCAAACATATTATTTACTCGGTAGCTTTTTGGCCCATGACGAAGTGGTGACAAATCAGTTGCACGGGCTTTCTGCAACATCGTTGTTCTCTAATATTTTTATCGTTTGTCTGGTTGATCATGGATTTATTCTATTTCTATTTGCTCATTTGATCCCAACAATGTTCTAAGTATGATTCTAGCCCAGTTAGATCTACTTATCATATGCATTAGATCGTAAAAGCCATTGCGCTTATCCCCAATCCCACACCTGCACAAATGCCATTAGCGATATAATAAAAGGTACATTATATAACTGACTCCAAACAATGACAATGTCAGGATTCGATCAACTGCGAATATTTGTTTCGGCAGTGGTGATGGTCAGAAACAAATTCTGATGCAATCATCAAGATGATGCGTAATATTTATGAACAGTGCTTTATGTCCACTTATTTGAGACCAACTTTTTTATTTAGTCTCCAGTTAAAATTCAGTTTGTCTTTGGTTTAAATTTAAACTCAACCTTCTTTATTGAAATGCTGCACTCTCTAACCCTGTCTTCTTAATTTCTTGCGCCGTGGTCTTTATTTTCTTTTTAATAAATAAGCACCTTTTCTTATTTCTATAGGTACCTATCATTTGTGTTGCTTCTCACCTCGCTTGCTTTAGTTATTTTTATTTTGAGATTTTCCGGAGAAGATAATCTCTTGATTTTATCACAACTATATAGACGTACCAACAATGTTAGACAGAAGGTCACTCTTTAAATGAATGCGCGTTCTGGCGAACTTGTCGACTACGATCTTGAAGTTGTCTTGGTTAATGGCACGTCTTCACGGTTCTCTCTTTAATTCGGAATTAAGTCGACCTTCACTTTCCTTTTTTAATTTTACGCTATTTATAATTATTTGCCTATTATTCATTATATGCTCTCAGCTACTCTGTGGCTACTAATTATTGGGTATTTTCAATGTTTTGTAGAGAATATTTACTATTAATAATTATTTTAACTTTATGGACATTTTAAAATTACTTAATTTTATTAATAAATGAAATGTATCTACTACGATAACGAGAAATATAAATAGTTATACGAAGTATTGTTGTTGCGTATTAAATGTGTTGAACCACGTCACCACGCCACCACGCCGCGCCACCACGCACGCCAGATCCGAGCGACCGGACTACTTCGAAAAAATCATATTAAATTACGATTCATAGATGGGTGTTCCAATATTTGAATTACAATAAAAATTAACGTTATTAAAATTTACAATACAGTTTAGTATTCAGACAAATTTTCTTTTATATTCTTTAATAGCCCAGCTTATCCTTTGGGTACTTTGTCACGACCAATAATATTTTTAAAATATTTTACTCAACTTGCAGGTATTAATTACTATTTAGGTTCCTAAGTCTTTTAAGTGCGAAAAATGCGAATTCTATAGACTTAAACCATCGAGTATATAACCAGAAATAGAGACGAAATAAGGACCATATATTCCTGGTAACACATTAGCGATACGGCTCTTATAAATATCAACAGTCTTTTGCACTAAAATATAGACAGACCAACTACTGACCTGTGTGTACGTCTCCGAATATTCCAAAAAATATTCTGTATTTATTGTAATAAAGATAATCTCTCTAACAATGGCATTCTGTTCTATACGGTGGTGTGGGAAAAACAGCTAAACATCTAGTTACAAAACAAACGGAATCACATTTCATCGGTAATTAAATATTAAATTTTGCAATTTTCGTCCATTATAGCAAAGCTCAAGTGAACTGGTCGATTTGAAGTGAAACAATTGACGACACCCATTGACGACATCGTTCAATTGTTTCGAACTCGGGCTAGCCAATCGGAGCGCAGTTGTTACAGTAATGATATGGCAGAATAGTTTTCAAACAAATTAAATGACATTTCGTCTCTATTTCTTTATATATTTTTTGGTTATATACTTGATGACTTAAACACATTATGACGTACCTACTGAGAAAGCCACATGTTGCTATGTTTATAATAACGTTGAAGTTGGGTAAGTAGGTTCAGTAAGAGAACAGATGAACAACACGCACATACATAATATATGCTACTAAAATTGAAGTAGTACTTAGAGTAGAAGTGGGGTACCTATTATTGAAGAAGTGCGTTCCGCAACGTGTGTCGTTCAAAATAAGAAGAAAAGAACCCATAGTAGTGGATATGTTAGGTGGAAAACCTTTATTTTGTTTAGAAATACTTGTCGGCACGGCTTGATATGTTGTTGGCTCGAACGATCAGCCCGGCCGCGGAATGCGCCCACGCAGAAGCGGCGCGCGCCGCGCCGCGCCCTTTATAGTAGACATGTGATCTAGTTATTGAGTTAATAGTGGGCAAGTGTGTGGCAGCAAGCCACACACTATTAACTCAATAACTAGATCACATATCTACTTGATATCCTAGGTTTAGACTTTTAATCGAGTTCTGCATACGCACGATTAATCCGCATTCGCGATGGAGTTAGTAACGTTCTCTGTATATTTCATTAACTGAGATAGACTTTACGTATAGATAAATAACTTTAGAGCGTATGACGCTCAAGTGCGTAGTCAAGATGAAACAAACGTCCATTTGTCGCCGGCGCCGGCGCGCCGCCGCCCTGCGGGTTGCTACACGAGAGTTGCGCCACTGGCAGTGTGTAAGCCTGCAGCGAAGAAATGTTGAATTGCTGTGCAACGTGGGTTGTACTTGGTGGAAAACGGTCACGACGAGCTGCAACAAGCTCAAGGCCATAGAACGCTTACCCCCGCGGTGCTCTGCTTACAGTACCTGTTCTTATTTAATCCGAACGTGCTCACATCATTACGACAACACGCACCGCAGGTATCGCGCGGTGACGCCAATTAACACTCGCCGAAAGCCGAATCGTGGTAACCACCGCTTAGTCAAGAAGAAAACCACTGTGAGTGATGTTCATGAAGTTTTGCTTCAAGAACATTGCAGTCGCCTATTGCTTAAACTGCGTACAAGCTGCGCCGCGCGCTGTCGACACAATAAAATAAAATAAAATAAAAATTGCACGTTTATGATTAATGTTTGCAATGTATTCATCGAATATAACATAATAATGACTGCGACCAGCATTTCACTTAACTTGGCCAATTTACCGCTTAGAATAAGCCGCCAAACTTATGCTAACTTCAGCACACGTCGAAATAATTGTCCAAATAATTAAGACATTCCCTTTGTAGGTAAGTGTATACTTAAATTGTGTATAACTAGAATATTACAACACTATTCACAAGGTAGCAGTCGCTCGACATCTTCAAGCGCGCAACATCTGCAACGTGTTTCATTTAATTTCCTGTGTAATTTAGCGGAAAATTCGACGAAAGGTCAACCCCTAAATGTTTGGACTAACCAAAGCACAGTCTGTATACATGCAAAACAGCAGTTAACTCTCAATTAATACTACGACTACTACTAATTAATACTCAGTAATGTGTACCTTCATAATATGTATAAAATAACTACTTGTAGGCAATAAGTCCGTACGGAATGCGGTCCTGTGCGGTCTTCAAATCTAACCTAACCTAACCAGTTGTTCATATTTATTTGCTAAATTTTTATTTCAAGAACCAACGTATTACGCATTGAAACAAAAATCACCCGATATATTTTAAAATTTGGTGAATAAACGCAAAAACGGACCAAGCATGCCAATTGCTGTGAAATATCAACCTTCAAAAGTGCCTAATATTTGTACTAAAATGCTTTACGAAAACGACGCTAATGTAATCCTTTTTATCACTCGCATGTACGTCAGCATCGACCCACAGTATGGAAGCTTTTAAAGAGAAGGTTTAGGTCACAGTCCACCCCACCGTATACTTAAATAATACGTACCGTAAGACTTCACTGTGCTTCAAAAATTAGTATGACATAGCATAATATGTATGTATAGTTTGAGAAGCTACATAATATGTAGCTAACTATGTAAAATATTATTATACAACAACAGCACACGGCGGCGCAGAGTACATCAGCCACGCGCTCGCGACGCGACGGCGGCGAACAGTGGGCCCAAACTGATAATTCGTGGAGAAATAATTTGCTGAGATGAATTTTTGTATATGGTAAATAATGACATTCGTGATAACTTTTATTCTCGAGTAATTTTTTGGAAAGTTGCTTGTTGCTTAGAAAAAAAAACAGTTTATTTTTTTAATTGGAGAAATATACATTTTATTCTGTAAACGAAATGTAGCAAAATAGATCCAATTATTGTCTAAAAAGAAAAAAGAAATCCATCTGCCTGTCCCTCCATTGATAACCGCAACTTGAAAGTTAAGTAGAAACTAGTATATTAAAAAAAAAATACAGAAATTCGGCTCTTTACAGGTAAAGCTGAAAGTACCTGTAGATGCATTATTTTAGTAGAGAATGGTTAGATATATAATAATAATAATAGCGCACACACTCAACATAGCACTAGGGAAACCCCGTGTCGCGGGTGCCATGGACACACACATAGACAATCACAAATTACACCCAAACCCACGAGAGAAATAAATGTAGGCCTTACAAATATTTCACCCGGGCCGAGAATCAAACCTGGGACCTCTGCGTGATAGTCCGATCCGTGATATATACTATAAACAAGTCACATACACCATATTTTCCTACATTTCTTATACATACAAAAAAACTAAACTGTTTGTTTTCTCTGCAAGAAGCAACTTTCTAAAAAAATATTGTAATGTAAAATTTATCATATGAAAAAATCATCTCGATATTCCACAAATTATTCCAAAGTCCACGATACGCAAGTTTGGGCTTACTGTGGGGGGGCGCGGGCGCAGCGGGCAAAGTCATGGCAACCGGTGCGCAGCGACCCGCGGGGCGCGCGGCGCGACTTGTTATGCGGCGGTTACGCAAGCGGGGTCACGCCGTGCCCGAGCTCTTTTTTGCAGCTAACTGCAGCTGCACCACTGCCGACGTGGCGGCATCGTGGCGGAGACGTGGCGGCGGTGCGACGACGACGCCCCGCGACGCGGTGGTTCGACCTACACTTGGCGGCAATTATCTCACACGGGTGCGAATCGTAAACATGAGTAGGCTCGACACACTTTCGCTTTCTCGCGCAGCGCCGCTGCCGCAGGCCGCTGCTGCTGCGCCGAACATTCCCACGCGATAGTTGCAAAAACTAATAACACGTGATAGATGTAGTATTTTCCATTGAATGTCCAGACAACTCGTGGTCTACGAATTTTGTTTAATGTATTGGGTTGGCGGCTCAGGGGGCCGCTTATATCCAGCAGTGGGCGCGTATAAGCTGATAATATGATTAGTACGTACAGTTGGGCAGTGTTGCAAATGAAATGTTTCCTAAAAGTGATCTAAATGTTGAGTGTGTGCGTTATAAAAAAAAAAAAAAAAAAACTGTGGACACAACCAACATTTCGAACCATTTAATTACAGGCGCGTAACAAAACAAACATCCGTGAATTAGATCTAAAAACTAGTTTCATTCCCTATATGTAACGACCGCGAAAATCTAAGTACTCGATATGGAATGAAGAGTTCCTCGGGGAGCAATTTGCTCTGCTCAGACGAGGGAGGCGCACTTCTGTCGTTCACCGCTCGACGCAGCCGCTCGCGTCGTGGGTGGAACTCTGTAACCATTGACTCCTACTCACAATGGTACAATCTGTGCATCTCCGTGTTGTGCTGTTTTAGCGAATAATTTAATTTATATTTAAATCTTGAAGTCCTCATGCGGGTTTTACTAAAAGGTCGAAACTATCGATAATATATAGATATTCGGCATTATTATAACGCCCAAATCTGAAACAGAAACATGTCCTCCCGAGACTCGCTGGAAGTATGTTGAAATTTTTAGGTAACTATTGAACGTTACTTTTAAAAGGAGCCCATAAACGTATATATGCTAACCGGTTCCTTTACATCACAACCGAATGTTACACATTTGCCCTAATTTGAAATGGATGGTTTAAACTGAATTTTAACTGTCACAAGTGTATTTACCTCATATTCATGCGGCGCACAAAATATCACTCGGGAAAACTGCGGTTCACAGCAAAGAACGTGAACGAGATACGTGTGCAGAGTGTAGGTGCGCGTGCGCCTATCGCGGGACTGCGGGCCGCCGGGCTTTCTCCCGCTTTATAGCGCTCCGCAGCGGCAGCCGCAGCCGCAGCCGCAGCGCCGCTGCCGCCACCGCCGGTGACGAATCGAACGAGTCAAACGCTTCGCAACACTGTCGATACCCAAATCGAACAAAATCTCCCAACTGACCGTGAAGAGCGACTAACGAGCCAATGCCGTGTCTCTACAGCGGACAACGCGCTGCCGCCGCCGGCGTCGGTTATTTTAACCTCACGAAGAAAGTTAACGAAACTCCTTTCTATAAATAATAATAACCACCGCTAAAAAGCGCGCTACAAAAAATAAAACAAAAATCCCTCGTAAGATACTTGGCCATTGTTGTCCAACGCGAGATGATGGGGTGGCACAGCATGTGCCACCCACTAAGCCACTCTTTTACTTACTGGTGATTTTTCATCATTCACAGTATCAAAAGAAGAAACGTATAGGTACAATATGATTCACAATTCAAAGTTTTGCTTGATGAAGCAAATGACACTGAGTGAGGCAGTACGAGACGCGTGCGCTTTGACCTTTATCAGTCCACCCAACACCACTCGACCGCAGGCAGCATCATGCACAAAAATATATAATATAAAGCATACATCGAAAAGTCGTTCTTACGATATAAAGCAGAGTCTACATTTAACCTTCAATCTACAAAATAATTATTCTATATACCTGTAAATTAGGGAGGTGTAACAGCAGGTAGGGAGTTAGGGTCCCCAATTAGGGCGACGTATACATATAAGTTAATAAGCGGCGCCCAATTGACGCATGGCCCTTGAAATCGGGTAGTATAATAAGCGTTTAAAGTAGGTAAACCCTTTAGCAAGCCGTCAGACGTTTCTATCCAGAACGGCCGCTCAAGCTCCCTTCCTTAAGTTTAGCAATTCAAAGACTTATCGTAATGTATCAGTGCCAAGTGACACTCTAGAAAATTCAAGAGCGAAGTATCTATTTTAAAAATTCCTTGTATATCTATTATTTTAATTAGCTATTTCTTCGCATTTACAAATTTGTTTAAAGCCAGTTTCATTTAAAAATACTTTTGAGGTTTTAGCTTGATACTCGGGAAGTCAAACTCGTGTAAAAATTACGTTCACCTAATTTTGCCCGTCATACATATGTATAAAAAATGAAATAACCACTTATTGATTCGCATACGTTTAATATCAATAGTGGTGAACGGTAAACAGTGTGAACAGGAGCGCCACTCGCGATGCGAAGCCGCGCGTGCTGAGGTTCAATGTCAGCATTTCTTGATCATTAGACACGCACTTGCACAGCGTCGTCGGACCGACATCGTGCCGCTGTCCCCAGTTGAAGGTGTAAGTTTTAACACAACAAGACGTTAATTTACGAGACTTGCCAGAGTAGAAGTCTCAGGACACAGAGACTAATCGTAGTAACACACACTACACTCGTTAAAATTGTTCAGAGCTTGGCGTTGTCTCAACATTCATAACATGTGTTAGAAAAATAGTGCCTAAGCGCTTCACCTTGTGCTGACAGCAGCCACAAGCTGGTCGGTGACACAAACCGGGAGGAGATATATGTACGTATGCACTTACATAAATGTTGCAATAGTTCCTCTGTCGTACAAGGTAAAAATACGCGATGATATGACGACGAAGTACTTTATGTGCAATTTACAAAACTTAGTGAAAGGCCGACGACGTATCGAGATCTACACGAGTGCATTGACTGGACTCCGACTCCTCGTCAAGTAAACAGACTGCTCTTCTCGCATTTTCTCCATCTCGTACAGACAAGTGCAGCAAGGACAGAAGTATAGTCGCAAAAATTTGGCCAATTTAGAAGTCCTGGTGGGGTGCGGCATCACGTTGCTGTCGACGGGTGCGAGGGGCGCGGCGGCCGGCAAAGGGGGAGGCCGCGGCGGCTCCCACGAAGTGAGCGGCAGCAAGAACTCCTCCGAGGGCAAGCTGTGCTTGGACGCGGGCTGCGAGTGTAGCACCAGAGTGGCCAGGTTCACCATGGAAGAGCCGTCGGAGCGGTGCAGGCCGTCGCCCAGCGCCACGTCGCCCGTCTTGCCGCGCGGGCCGGAGGCGTCGTCCAGACACAGCTTCATGCGCAGCACGGTGATGTCGGAGTCGCTGGGCCACGAGACGGCGTCGGGCAGCGGACTGCGCGGCCGCCGCGACCGCTTGCGCACGCGGCGCCGCGCCAGCCGCGCCGCCAGCCCCGACTCGAGGCTGCGCGCCGCCGCCGCGCCGCCCGCCTCCTCCGCGGGCAGCGCGAACGCCACCTGACGCACGCTGAAGCTCCCATTCGCCTTCTGCAAGTCTATAATATCTTCGATTTTCCTAATGTTCTCGTTCGCGGAGGGAATGGCCGGATCCATTGAGCGTGGTATTTTCCTTGTCAATTTTTAAAACATATATTTATTTTTATATTTTTGGACTACCCAATCGAGGTGGTCAACTTTTGACGTTAAAATGACGTAAAGATCGATGACACATTATTTTAAATAAAGACGCGTTCATCATACTATCCCGAGCGATTACGCAACAGGTGGAACTCTGCCGTCTCCTTGTCGACCGCTGGCTTTCTAAAGTTTTGTCTTCAGACTTAGTTGTTTCTACAGTTTTGTCCACCTTAGACTGTGGACAAAACTATAGAAACTTTCAACCGCCGCTTGATAAAAAGTCATTGATGTAATATTTGAAAAAATACAAACTGACTTAAACAACGCGCTAAGAATCAGAACGAAAATTTTTATGATTTTTTTTAAATTTTGGTATATTGTAGCGTTCTTTATCATTTAGAAACTTAAACGAAAAATTAGCAAGAAATATACAAAAGTCACGTTGTATAATGAGTTGAAGTACTGAACGTATTGAATCGGCCGTAATTGGTTTGCATTGCGTAACATCGCTCATGTTTGCTCCATTCACAAACAGTTCGAGGACCTAATAAAGAGAGCGGAGCTTAGAGTCTTATCAGTACATTATTATTAAGTTATCTCTTTCATTTTCCAATAACTTTGGAGAAATCTTTAAATTGTGTAAAATCTTTCAAATAATTGGCAACCACATTAAAACTCCTTACTCCATTATGTAATAAATACTTTCTTTAAAAAGAGACGTAAACGGCGAGTATAACATTAATTTGCTTCGTTCTCCAAAAATGTACTACTTTTACGGTTTTATTGTAATGGTTGAGGGGACCCCTTTCATTCGACACCCATATTAGTATGTATAAGTAAAATTGTAAATATCCTCTGTAGTGTATGATGCGACTTGACATACCTTTTTTTTATTCAATTTTTTTTTATTCCTACCTGTTAAAGGCTTGAGTGCCAGACCCTGACTCAGACCCAGACCTACACGCTGTCTCGTGAGTCTATGCGTGGGTACACCCAGTCAGTACCACGAGAGCCGTTGGCGAGTGGACGGGGTGTTACGTCATGCATGACGGTGCGGAACCAGTGTTCACAGGAAAAGAACAAACATAACAAGTGGCGACGAGGATAAAAGTATGAAAAATTTGTTTATAACAAAAGAAACTACAAGATATGACAAGAAATTGCAGTTTCTCTGTACTGAGTTATACATCACGGAATATCTATCTAGGTTGTTATTTTTGATTTCTTTCCGTTAACGAAAGGCAAAAGTTAAAACCATACAGCTAAGCGTTAGTGAAATTGTCTTTGCTAGTTTTTGGTAATGCATTAGTGCCTATAATTTCAATAATAATTACAGGAGATGACTAGTAACGTGTCTTAATGTAAACATATAACTAACTAACTGCCTCCGTGGCCGAACGGTTACCATGCCGGACTGCCACGCAGAGGTCCCAGGTTCGATTCCCGGGCCGGGAGAAATGTTTGTATGGCCTACATTTATTTCTCTCGTGAGTTTGGGTGTAATTTGTGGTTGTCTATGTGTGTGTCCATGGCACCCGCGACACAGGGTTTCCCTAGTGCGGGGCTATGTTGAGTGTGTGCGTTATTATATAGTAGGGTTACTTTTATTATGTTCTTTTTAGGTATGGAGTCTATAAAATAAGTATTTACCCAGTGCTCATAGTAAAATCCGTAGTTAAACTTTAGTAGATTTTTGTATAACGCCATTTGGCGGATGTGTCATTTGAATGACGCTGCAATGTTTTAGTTGTGACTCACATATATGGCGTCTGTGCTCCAATTTACGAATTGTTGCCTATTGGACAAAGTAATACTGGAGCTGCTCTTTATTACAATGACAGGTAATGTAATTTAAATAAAACTGCCTCTGTGGCCGAACGGTTGCTATGTTGGATTACCCCGCGGAGGTCCCGTGTTCGGTTCCCGGGCCGGGAGTGGTATTTGTGTGGTTTATGGTTGTCTGTCGGTGTGTGTGTCCATGGCACCTGAGACGAGGGGTTTTCCTGATGCATGACTGTGGGTGTGTGCGTTATTATTGTTATAATGCATTGATATTATCCAATGTGTGGCTCATTACCGAGCAGCTAGCTAACCTGTTGTTAGTATGTTGTTGGTGCGTCGTTGTGCGAACTATGCAGAGGTAGTAGTTGTGAGAGAAAAGTGACGCTGCTCGAGTAATTTAGCGATGCTACAGGTCTTACCATATGATCTTTTAGTGCACAACATAAGGTTCTCTTTCACAGTTTATATTTTATTGTTGTCTATTATCTTATTGAAACTGCGGTTTTGGTGCTTTATGCAATTGGAATAATGTTGATTGGTTACAGTCAACAACAACAACAATAATGTAGTGGTAAAGTTCTTTATTGGCAGGTAGCCGTATTGCGTATTAAATAAAGAAGAAAAAAAGTAAAAAATAACAATAAAAATCATGTCAAAAGGTTCCATGACAGGATCTGAGGACTATGCTAATAACATAGCCCTCATTGTTATTCTACCATGGCCCGTATAAATTAGAACACCACAATTCGAATATATATTTAGGTACAAAAAATGGAAATCCAAATAATTATAAACATCGTAAAAGGAAAATCTTTTCAGGAAAACCAATGGCGAAATAACAGTGACGTAAGTAAATAAACGAGTCTCGGTTCAAGTGCAAGGGGTGTTAAATCTCCGTCCAAAGCGCTGATAGCAACGCTGTCTTTGAGAATCGTGTCGTGCGGTACACACGCAATGGGATAATTAAGAATGTACCTACCCATTTAGTTACCTACATAAGTGCTTATTTATTATTAGGGACACCTAAAAGTTAAATAATCAACTAACTCAAACATTAATTATATAAATATAATAATAACAATAAAAACAAAAAATAAATAAAAAACCAAAAACCTGTCATGGCTGTCATTAAATTGACGGCACTGGCTATCATTAAATACGGCAATGACCAACATCAGACACCGAATGGTGAGTTACCTATTTCTGATTTTATTCCCTTTTCTTGTGTATAAATAATAATAATAACGCACACACTCAACGTAGCCCCGCACTAGGGAAACCCTGTGTCGCGGGTGCCATGGACACACACACAGACAACCACAAATTACACCCAAACTCAGGAGAGAAATAATTGTAGGCCATACAACTATTTCTCCCGGCCCGGGAATCGAACCTGGGACCTCTGCGTGGCAGTCCGGCATGGTAACCGTTCGGCCACGGAGACAGTATCTTTGCAGGATGCCCCGTGCGACCCCAAGTCTGATTTCGGTCCCGGTCAGGTCCCAGATGAAATACCTGGGCCTTGTCCGGCGATGGAACTTCGGGAAGCATTTCCGGCAACTTGCTCCCCGAATAGTGGGCGCCGCATCGGCGTTGGGTCGGCTCCTGCCCAATCTCGGGAGGCCGGGAGCCCCATGCAGAAGGCTATACGCCGGGATGAGCCGAAGTATGGCCTTATACGGAGCTCCCATTTGGAGTGGGGTCTTATCAGCGGCGACGAAATCGCTGCGACCACCCGGTCGCCTCGCGGCGCTGCGTATGCGGGACCGGTGGAAAGAGGGCTTGGCGGATCCCCCCTATGGAGCTCGTACCATAGGGCCGATCCGTCCTGTCCTCGTAGAGTGGGTGAGCCGGTTCCACGGGCCGCTGTCATACCACCTTGTGCAGGTGAGGCATGGCTGCTTCTGTCACTACCTACACAAGGTGGCGAGGAGGGAACCGTCCCCGTCGTGCCACGAGTGCGGCGCTGTGGATGACACCGCGCAGCACACCCTAGAGGTGTGCAGCCGTTGAGATGAGCAGCACCGTACCCTGACGGGGACAATAGGGCAGGACCTCTCGCTGCCGAGCGTGGTTGCCGCCATACTCGATAGCGAGGAGTCCTGGGAGGCGGTAGCCTCCTTTTGCGCAGAGGTCATGTCGCAAAAGGAGGCCGCGGAGCGGGTGCGCGAAGACGCGGCGGACGCGCACCCGCTTCGGCGCAGACGTACGGGGAGAAGGCGAACGCAGTTCGCTGCTCGCCTGATCCCCTGGTGAGACCAGCGGGCTCTGGACAGGGATTCCGGATCCTGCATTGCACGGCCTCACTCGTCTGGGGAGCGGGTCGGAGGACAACCGACTCGCCCCTCCGTTGGCGCGGGAGCCCTGGCGCAAGCTAGCGGCGTCGTGGTGAATGTTCACCGATCCCACGACGCCGACTCAACCGGCGAGAGGTAAACCCGGGGGGATTTTAGTGGGGTAGGCCCTCCAGACTGGAGGGAGAGTCCCCACTTAACCCCTGAGTCTCCCTGGGCTCAGGGGTATCTATAAAGATTTCCCCCTAAAAAAAAAGTTAAATGGAATGTCTTATTTATACATATACCTGTACACGCGCACAAATATTACGCATGCTGTGTGCTCATTAAATCAGTCCAAAAAAACTTGCGATGGTACTGACTGGAAAGCGGAAAAAAAAGAAGGGGTACTTCGCTGTCTCAAACGTAAAATTAAATTTTGACAGAAGACGGGCTGGGCTATCAGCGTGCATAAAGATGTTACGCGTCCGGAACACATATCTCTGTCAGACACCTGCAAGGAGGCTCTGCTTTTTTATAAACTCCAATTCGAAATTCATTGTAAACAACATTAGATTACTATGTATAACTACTGCCTCCGTGGCCGAACGGTTACCATGCTGGAGTGCCACGCAGAGGTCCCAGGTTAGATGCCCGGGCCGGGAGAAATATTTGTATTGCCTATATTTGTTTATCTAGTGAGTTTGGGCGAAATTGTGGTGTATGTACATAGAGTCTGTGTCCATGGCACCTGCGACACGGGGTTTCCCTAGTGCGGGGCTATGTTGAGTGTGTGCGTTATTATTATTATAATGATATTTAGTGGGCACAGGCAAATAACTTGTTTTACTTAATTATTTATAATAAAGAAGGGATGTAGTGTATGCGACTTGACATACCTACACACTGTCTCGTGTGTCAATGCGTGGGTACACCCAGTCAGTATCACAAGAGCCGTTGGCGAGAGTGGACGGCGCGTTACGTCACGCATGGCAGTGCCGAGCCAGTGTTCACAGGAAAGGAATCAAACATAACAGCCTCCTCCTTCTAAAACGACTCTGCCAATACCAGAGAAATAGTGCCCCATAAATTAGACCCATTGAATTAGTTGAAGTTGTAGATAACAGTGTACGCAGTAAGTAACAGTAAAACAATCTTCTTAAACGCGAAAACTGGTCTTTTATTTTAACAAACAGTAAAAAAAACATCCTGTGCTTATAAAAATTGGACAAACAAAAAATAGATGTGCCTACACAGTACTGCTTATGTGGCTGTGGAAACTATGCCGTAGAATGTTTAAGACTTGCCTTATCAACACTCGGCACACGATGTCTCTTCAAGGCTTTTTTATTAACATCATTGACAAGAGAGCCAGTGTCTAAGTGCAGACCCACGCCGCGAGAAAAGGCCATAATGAGGCCGAGGGAAGCCGAGGGCCGGTCGGCCGGCACCATGTGTCCTGCCCCGCGGACCATGACTTCTAGTAGGTTACCCGCTGTTCTATAATACCTGATGAAATGAGAAATAGCCATCAGAAAGTTACACAATAGTGATTACAATAAATCGCACGTATTTTATTCAATGTAAAGGGTACACCTAAAGGTACGATATCTGCAACCACCCATATGTTTGTATTCCCTACATTTGTATTCCATACACTTAACAAAAGAGACAAAGAAGTTATAGACTTTAAAAATTGGAACATAATAAGTATTAATGAACATTGCACCACATTTCACTATTACATAAATCGCTGCTTTTCAAGAATAGCCGCCCAGACGGAAATAGTTCATTTTTTACTTATTACACAGCTGTACCTATTCAAAATGTACTATGTAATTTCATTGTAAGACCCACAATTTTTCATTGGTTAAAGTAATCACGTGACAACATTGTACCGGTGTTCGTATGCAATTCGCCGGCTTTACTTGCTATATTTATTACGAGCCCTATACCCCACCTACGGTGGGGTCGGGCTCGGCCTGCGGCGCGTGGTTGCTTTCAGATTACGGGGTGTGCTTATGCTTTTCGGTGGCACAGTGATTAATACTATGGGCGCTTGATGAGGAGGCTCCAGATTCAATCCCTTATTTGAGCCAATTTATGAAAAAAACCATTTTTAAGGTCCTGGTCAGGGTATTCTGGGTATTCCTTCATAATTATCGTTACTCTGGTACTCATAGTACAGGAAATTCCCTAGTTTCATTCGTTTCCCTAGATCAGAAATTTGAAGTGATTGTCGGCATTTTTTCCCTAAATACTTCTCTTTTTAGCACAGCTTCCAATAAAAAAGAATCTAACAGAGAGACGGTCGAGATACAACAACGCTATAAGTTGTATAAGTAAATAAGATATTATTTCCACTACATCGGGAAGTATGCCTTACATTTTGAACAATTGTGAAATCTAGTCCCCGTATACTATACCTACGTAAGGTGAGGCATCGCCCTCCGCTAGACCTCGGCCTACAGCCTCGGCACTTATGACTTTAGTAGAATTAGAGCAAAATTTTATCAACCGCTAAAAAAGTTTATAAGGTTTGTAATATTGAAAAATGGCAAAAAATAAATTTTGACCGGAAATTATTACTTAACACCCACATGCCGATTTTCAAGTGAATTAGAGCAAATTTTCATCTACCGCCAATAAATACTTCTATGGCAGCCATATTGAAAAATGGCGATAAACTAATGCTGATCACAAATTATTATCAAGCACTCCTAGAGACTCCCACATGACAATTTTGGAAGGGATCAGAACAATTTTTTTTCTACTGCCTACAAACGTTTGTATGGCGGCCATATTTGAAAATGGCGAAAAACGTGAGTCTATTCAGAGTTATTAGAATGTTTTCCTGATGAATTTTTGAATGGTTGTTTGTCAGTTAGGCCTAGCGGCCTCCTAGAAAGCCATCGAGATGTGGACGGCATCGATTATTAGTCTGCGCCTCCTGCCACACCTGTTCAACGCAACGTCTGACACAGCAATACACACGTGACTGAATACCGGACTGGAAAAATATGAATACAAAACCATTGACGAAGAACAATTTCTTACCCGGCCAAGGTTTCTTCGTGATACCAAGGCTTTCTCGACGCGTTCTTGAACTCCACAGCGGCGGAGAAGTTGAGCGCTTCGTAGGTGTTCACCGACGGGTGGTATGCCACTATGATGTCTAAGTGCCCGCTGTGTGTTACAGTATGAGAACAATTGTACATCTTTAGAACAAAGCTACTACATTCTATTTTATGAGGTAGGATACCTAGGTTCAATTTTAATGTGTCGACACATTCATATTATACGGATGTCCGAATAATTAAGAGAGCTCTTGGCCCGCACTGGGTTTCCTTTACTGTCATATTTCATATATCTTGCGTTGTAGTGAATAATTTCTACGTGTGAATTTGGAGTAGATAACACTGAAATTTAAAAAAAAATCGAGATCCGTGCACATCAGCGGGACACATCATCATGTCAATCACCTTGCACACTTCACTTCTGGAGACCAACCTTCGCACAAGGATTATCTTTTAAGGGGATGTCTTTTCTACGTACATAATTTAAGTTGCGTAGCATTGGTCTTATCAGTGGAGTCGTTATAAGGTCCAAATATGACATGCAAATTCCTAACTTTGTGCGTTTTATTGACGTCGTCATTTACATAATAAATTCGTAGCCTTACGGACTCTATGCAATAAAAGGAATTCAATAACTCCCACAAAGGTTATAAAAAAGTAAATTTTTATATTTTATGTTGTTCAAATAATTGCAACAGATGTACTATATATTAAGAGACCTGTGTCAAAAAAGGAATGCCTATTACCTACATTCAAGCATTCACAATGTAAATGAACCTTCCCTGTATTGCCAGCAGTCATAAGAGCAAGTAGAGCAATTCTACAGTATCTTGTCTAAGTCATGTGGAGTCATATACACAAGATACCTGACCCCCCAAGCTGACCTTTTGGTAATAAGCACAAAAATGTGGAGAAAATTGTTAAACAAAGTTAATCTTCAACCAGTGAGCCGTAAAATTTATTTTGATATGACTCCCTGCTCGTCTCATTAGTGAATGACATTTTAAGAAAGTTTTTATCCCAATTTGATCTTTAACGTATGGTTCTTCACAAATTTCAACCAGCGTTAGTAAGGCCGTCATGACCAAGTGGTATTGCTTTACAAATTGAGGCAAGCATGGTCCGAGTCGAGCATGGTTCGAGTCACATTAGAAATTAAAACTATTCAGCTATGACTATATACCTAATATTGTTTTTTTTTTTGTTTTTAACGTCTGGATAGGTGTAAGGAATATCTGAGTCTTGTTCATACAGAACAATAATTTCTAATTTTGATAATTACTAAAACCTTGAAAGTGATTAAAACTGAATAGACAAAAACGAAACGAAACGTGGAGCAATACGTAATCACAGAACACACGATCGCATGTAAACTGCAGAGCGATTTCGTGATTTGTTAATCTATCCAAACCCACCCTACGCTTTATTAATAATATCTACCCACTCACCATATTCAATTTCTAGTGAACGAATATTGTGATTTGTCCACGTTAACATTAAAAAGTGAAATAACGCTGTTAAAAATATAACGTTAAAACAAAAACAGTGCTCGTGGAATCGAACCACGGGTTTTGTAACTGGTAGTCGATACAACAAGCCGCTCTACCAAATTTTCTTGGAAGTTAAATGACGTAATTAAGTATTGGTTTTAAAGATTTGTTCATACCAATAAAGTTGAAATTGCTTCAATTTTTTATTTGTTCAATACGTAAGATGGCTCTTAGAACCAAAAGGTCGGTTTGGGCATATTAGGGGATCAGGTATCTTATGTATATGACTCTACTGTAAACAACACAACTTACTTGTACAGCATCACTTTATAATTTTCCAGTAACTCTTCAAGCCAGGGTTTAGCGCTACCCATGAAATCTCCAACAAGCTTCCTATACACGACTCCGATAGATGTGAAGTTAGTTCCTCCAACATGTAATGCACGCCTAACTTCGTTGCTCTGTACGTAATCTATGTAAGCGCCCTCGAGGCTGATGTCATCTTGGAGGTAATTGTATATGTTGGTAAGGCGAGACTCCGTCATGAACATTTGGAGGAGATAGTTGTAGTACTGTTGAATGAAACTTTCATGATTAGAGACAAGACAATACACTTTCGATATTCTGTTGGAAATTAGAATCTTCACATGGATTAGTGTTAAGAACTTCCTCTGCTTTCTTACGATTTCCCATTTCCGTCGCCATCTATGGCCAGAATTATCCTTGGACTTGTGATTTTTTTATGTGCTACACATATTAGCTTGTTCTTGTTGCTCTATGGTTGTGAATATCTTAAAAAACTCACAGCATAGGCCTTCAGCATGTCCCCAGCTTTAATGAACTCCATGATAGTGGACTCCAGGTGTTTCATGAAGTTAGCAGTCCTATCGTCCACTAAGCCCACCTCGCGGACGAAGTAGCTGTACCGCTGCAGCGTCAGAGGGTCGATAAAGCCATTCCCGATTGCTAAACCCTGAGGAGCACGAGGACAATGCAATAATAAATACGGACATAATATTTTTTTTCTAATGTCGGGTACCATTTTCGTTTTAATTTATAAATATTGAAGCACGGTGCGATACGGTAAATTGATGAACGAAAACTTACGTGTAAATTGATGGCTTCGTCCTTCATTCGATTTCGTAGGATCTGAATGCCTAATGAAGGTATATGTTTTCCGGCGTAAGATTCTCCCGCGATGGTCAATGGAGCTTTGCGCAGCTCCGGAAATATCGTCAGGAATTGTTGGAGAGCATCGTAGAGGTTCTCTCCGATCTAGAAACATGTTGAACACTTGTTAGCAAGTAACCGTCGCCCCGGGTAGGATCCCAGGCGGGTTTATTCATAGGTACGGTTCTAGCACTTCTACTACAGAAAAAATACCGTCGTCTGGTTGGTGGCGTAGCCGCGGTCGTCATCGGTGAAGCTGAAGCCCGTGCCCACCGGGTTGTCGATAAACAGCAGCGAGTGGTCCTTGCCCCACGAATATTGAAGTTCTGTGTCATATACATCGAACCTATTTATTTATGAAAGATATGTATTTACTGCTTTTTAACAAACAATATAAAACACAGGCACCTACATCGTCGATACCGCAACTTCAAAGAAATAGCTCAATATCTAAATCTAAACAGCAGTAGAGCTCCTTCTGAAACAGTTAATCCAGGGAAGTACTGCCACCTTACCTATTTCTAGGCAGTACTGCGTTCCGGCTTTGAAGGATAAGGGTGTTGGTGAAATTACAGGCAAAAATTAAATCTTGCGATTTAAAGCTCTGATTGGCACTGCAACTGCTATGGACAGGCGTGTCGCTTATCACCAGGCGCACGACTTGTTCTTCCCGTCACTTGGTATTATATAAAAAAACCAATACATTTAAAAAGGTAAGGCGTAACTGCGTAGCTTACGCAATGTAACATTGTACTTGTACATCGACGACGGTTTATTGAAGGAATATTGTGTACTTATTCGCATAGCTCAAATACGATACTATGATGATACTCTGAGGTACCTTACCTTCCAAAGTGTTATCGCTGGTTACGACAAAGGGTCCTATTTCAGTGAAGAGGCCATACAACGACGAGGCCCCAGGACCTCCTTGTAGCCAGATGATCCAGGGAGTATTCTCCACTGGTTTGTCTGTCACCGGAAAGTACCAGAACCAGAGATTGGCATTGTACTTTTTGTTGACCTGTTGTAAAATGAGGCTGGTTTGCAATTTTGTTTTCTGCTATTGTTTTGGGAGTACTATCCGCTACGATCACTTTATTACATTTATAGATATATGTAAAATCTTGTATATATAAATCAGACAGGAACACGGTTAAAACTGTCGCCATTAATTTTTTTGCGAATATTTTCCATTCAGAGAATGAATTCACAATTAAGTAATTCATCGTTGTAATTGAAGTGTTTTTCAAATAATAACGACTAAACTTCTGTCATTTAAGGAGAAACATGAGACCAGTCGTGGAATGACAGAATACTCACAGTCAAATATCCAGCGTAGCTGTCCATGTCAGGTAACAAATAGTCGGGACTGACGTAGGCAGCTTCGCGCGCCTCGTTCACCCTGTTGTTTTCGATGTAAGGTGTGAGGAGGAGCGGGTCCCCGGCGTCGATGGTGGTCCGCGCGCGGCCGCCTGTGTACACGCGTTCCATAAAATTGAGAATAGTATCTGGAGCCTTGCCTTGGAAATTCGGCAGCGTGAAGTCTGCACTCGTCACTGCGTGGACGCATCTGTGGGATCACTTTAAAAATTGTATATACCTCTTAAAGCTGAAAAAAATTATTCAAGTAAAAACTATAAAACAGACACTACAATTGAATATAGATTGTTATAAAGACGTAAACGAGTCATTCGCTAGTATTAACTACTTACATACTATTTTTCTGTCAACAAAAATAACTTACAGTAACAAAGATAGATGCCATGAGATTTCAATTTTGACCGCCATCTCAGACTTGACTACACACGTCGCGCGTCGTAAAACTATAGTCGAATTTCAAAAAGGTCCTAGCGATGTCCTGCCGCCCTGGTCGGACGATGTGGAATGGCCGAGCAGGCCGGACTGGAAACTTGTATAGCTCGCACCTGTGGCTTTACTTGAGGTTGGATCTATCTCGATCTGTACACAGGGTGTTCAAATAAATTCCTCTTTCTTTTAATTAGCTTGTAAACTCGTAATATTAATTATCAACTCATCGTACATTCATATTAGTCGACTGCTTATCTAAAACATCTATAAGCAGGCGGTTTGCTGTAATCACCGTGCCGACACATTTGTACCTATGTAGGTTAGTCGCAGGCAAGGTCCTTCTGGGTCTATTTTAATTAGGACTATATCGCACTTGACAACTAACATAGTATTATCTCAAAAATTGCGTCATATTATATTTTTATGTCAAAATTGCGTTAGATTAATAATTTATCTCCAAAATTCGCTATACTTGTATGTCATTCGTATACGATTTAATTTCAAAGTTACAGGACAACACTGTCGCTTTGAAATTGCGTAGGTAATATTAATATAACTTAAAGCAATTTGAAATAATGTCTACTATGTTAGTTGTTATGTTATTGTTGCGATATGTTTACAGTAACCTTTAAAATTTCCATTTGTCCAAAGATTGTTGTAAAACAATAAGTTTTATAACAAGAAAAGTTGGGCACAAATAAGTTGAAAAAATTGCACCTTTTCTTTTGTCTTTGTCGTAATCGGGTAAGAAAGGCCGAGGGCTTCTCATCCTAATTTTCCTAAGTTCTGAGTAGAAAAAGTTGCTTTTCAATATTTTCATATTAAGAGCATCCTCTAGAGCTCAATGAACAGGACGGGTATTGGGTACCAATGACCTGTTTAGCATAAGCGCGCTCCCACGGTGCGTCCGCGCCAGGACGACGCGCGTAGATTCTTACACGCTCGCAGATCTGCTCTATGTATAGGTTGGCCATATTAACTTTACGCGAAGTCCTTTTAAAAAATAACAATGTTATATAAAAGGGGAGACTTTGAGTCAATTATGAATACGGTAAGCCATTCCAGTTCAACGTCGACCAGTAACTTTCATAGTTAGTAGTATAAACATTCGCGTCTTCGTAACAAAAAATAACTAAGATTAATTTTATTAACCTTCCACAGTGACTCCTATTTTTTATAGTAATAGTACAGAAATCGTGAGTCTTTTGGTAGTCAAAGAGACAGAGCTGAGTGTGCCGAGCTGCTGCGTAGAACCAAAGCTCGCTTTGACGATCGCTACTGTTTAGGATAGCTACAAATTCCCACGGTGCCGGTGCCGGTGCCGGTGTTCTTTGTCCGAGCATAAACAACTTAACATCAATGCAAATTTTGTGATTGAGATGCCTAGGACACTGTAATACTTAAACAGTTTCAAGGCTATTAGAATATTTAGTATAGTATAGTATAGTTTAATAAGGAGACACTCGTTCATTTTGCGCATAAATTATGTACCTTGGACTTTTGTGACTTTTTTAGGTGATACCGGGTTCTTGAAGGACGAGGTTATGAAAATTTGTTTTTATTAGTATAATCAAGAGTTCAAATAATTAAACACATTATCATTTGCTGACCGTTACTGTCTACTTAGTACGTGCCAACTTCACAAGGTTGTAGGTACAACTGCATACTAAGGAAGAAAGAATGCACTGTCCCACGGAAATGACAAGAGGAGCGTTTCTACTATAAATAAGAATGAAATTTACTCAGTCACAATCATAGTGTTTTATTTAAAAATATCAAATATAATTCCTAATCAGTACAACAATTTACACATCAAGGCTCATTACTACGTATGTAGGGTACTTAGTTGATTGATTTATTTCACCCACAGCTGTTAGTTTGTAAGGCCGAACATAGGGCGAAGTTTATAAAAATATCACAAAATTTATAATAATAAAAATACAACAACAAATACAACAATAGGGACAAAGTGGATGACATTTCACCGCTTCGCGAAGGTGGGTCCTCCCGCACAATCACACTGCGCACATCACATGAACCGCCACAGACTCAGTCTAAGTCAAAAATATATCGTCAGATACATTGTCAACCATGTTATAGCAGAAAGCCTCAGTTTTCCTCTTCAATCTGATGTACGACACGACGCCGACAATCAAAGCCGCGACTAAAGCGACATTTATCGCAATGCTTATTATCATTCCGGTGTTCGTGTGATCCTGATGAGGCTGATCTCTAACGGCAAGTAAGTCTGGAGTGTCGTCTGGTCGCGATTTGTAGTTAGCTGGCAAAGGCATGTCCAAGCGTCTGATGAAGTAGGACACGAGCCTGTAAGCCTGGGCCGGTTTGTCTATGGGGACTAGATGACCTGCGCCTCGAACGAGCGCCTCAGTGAAGCCGCCTCCGCTTTTCACGTAGCTGGAAAGGGAGATGAAATAAAAACCTCTGCGACATCACGCAACATAATGGTGCCCACCGCGCGGGTGCATACCCCGCCACGGACTCGTCGTAGCTCCACGGCACGCGAGGCGCCGCGAGGAAGTCCCGGCGGCGGCTCCAGCGCCAGCGGCGGCGCGCGCCGGCGCTCGGCGCGCACGGGGCGACGAGATCCAATTGACCACTGAAACAAGTTTTTTTATATACATGCCAGGCAAATGACTCCACTCCACCTGATGTTAAGTGGAAAGTGGTATCCAAACGCGAAGGAACCTAGTGCAGCGATGAAACCCTCGCTGCACTAGCCACCTCCACCCTGCCTGCCTACAATATGCCTCTTCGCGCCTCGTTTGAAGGACCCCATATCATAAGAGGGAGGGAAGACGTGTGCCGGAAGGGAGTTCCATTTGTCAACCGTGCGGCAGAGAAAGGAGCCACCGAACCTTTTAGTACGCGATGGAATGTCGCAGGTACTGAAACGGTGACTACGAAGGCCAGCACTCGTGCTTCTGAGCGGGAACGGGGAAGGGGGGATGAGGTTGAACGGCTCTTCAGAGCACTCACCATGGTACCTACATGCGGTAAAAGGCGCTAAGCGATGCAACATCTCTACTCTGTTGCAGAGGTTCAAGGCGTGATGAGACCTCTTCGTCGCCTATAATTCGAGTAGCACGACGCTGTAATTTATCCAAGGCATCGAGTAGGTACTTGGCGGAGCCGTCCCACAAGTGCGAACAATACTCAACGCAAGACCGGACCTGTGTTTTGTACAGCAGGCATAACTGGTCCGGCGTGAAAAAACGTCGCAACTTGTTCAGGACCCCGAGTTTCCGTGAGGCTGTTTTGATTACAGATTCGATGTAGCTCCTTGGATTCAAATCACAGCAGATTTCCATACCGAGCAAGGTAAAACTGCTCTGAGGTGGAAGTGCTGTGCTCATCAGAGAAGGCATGGGAAGGAACGGCGACAATTTTGTTGTTAACGCGCAAACCTGTGTTATCTTGGCGTTGAACTCAACAAGATTTCAAGTTTTGTTTTCGACCATGTGGTCGACTTGGTGTGGCGACTTGCTTGGTTCGGAATTCCCTATACTATGACGACCCACGCAAAATAGGCGCCTTGACGTCGAGTTGCGGACACTAGCCCGTTACACCAAGTACCAAGTAGTACTATGACGACCTAAGTTCATTTCTCAAATTGGTATAGGGATTCGAACCCGGAACCTCCTCATTCAGCGCCCACAGTCCAAACCGTTGGGCCGCCGATGTCACCATAAATGTAAATAAACTAACTATTTTAACGGTCTACTGCAGATAAAGACCATTTCAAAAAATGAATTATTTGTCGTATTGCAATCTTTGCATTTGTCAGGCGAATGTTCAATTACAACGAACCTGCATTCTAGTGCCCAGAAAATCAGTTTTGCTCATTTCTTGAAATCACGCAAAGACGCAACCACACAACGAGCCGTCAACGAAAAGTCTAATATTACACAACTACCATTAGAAACTGACCAGTAAATTAAAACTCTGTAATGCTCAAGCACCTCTTCTATCTTGGACTCTAATTTGAACAGGAAATCAGGCAACAGCTTGCTGCGCGCAGTGCCGTTGTCAGCGGTAAACTCTACGTCCCCCACATGTAACGCTTCTCTCACATCTTCCCTGCGCAAGTATTCTTCGAACTCGTTAATATCATAATCGTCCACGAGGATATTGTAGAGTTGTTTTTGCAGAGACAAATCGCTTAGTCTGTCCAGTAATGTGTTACGAAACTGCAAGAGACATATCAATTTTAGCTTTCCACATTTGTAAGGGTATGTTTCACACTGTAGTATCGAAACACACGATAGCTTCATTTCATAATCTCACATAAAATACGAACCTCAGCCGCCTGCGCATATTCGCCCCTCTGTATTGCCGAGACGTACGCGTCCTGCAGAGGTCGCACAGCGAGCGCACCCTGCGTGTCGATTAGACCCCATTGATGGAACACGGCAGTCACATTCTCTATGTCCTCCCGATCTAGCACTGGATTGCCCAGGATTATACCCTGGAAAGGCCAATACATCTTGACAAAGAGTCAATACTTTATTTATTACCTCCATATTTAATCCAGTCTGCTCGAATGGATCGACACGAGGTGTTTTCTTCTCCTTAGCAGCTTGTTAGGAATATTCTACCTAGATAGATAGATAAAACGTTTATTCAGCACAAATACAAGCAGAAATATTTACAATCACTTCACAAGATATAACACAAAAGCACATAGAACATAAATTAGTACACATTGATAAACACATATATAGAGAAAACAAAATTTGACTCAGCATAAATACTGTAGACCCTGAAAAGTCAAACACTGCTGGTTTTCTGCTAGTATCATAAGGTGAGCGACCACAACCCAGTAGGATATGCCACCAAAACGTGCAAATACACATACCTCTTAAATTAAATATTTATCAAGTATGCTAAATGTAGATAAGTTGAATGTGGTTAGTACCTGTAAATTAATACTTCTATTCTCGTCAGTGTTGTCCTTAATCTTTACAGCGAGGGCGGGTACGTAGTGTCCAGCGTACGACTCTCCCGCAATATACAGGGGAGCCGAGCGGAGTTCTGGAAAGATTGTCAGGAACTGCTGGACGGCGCTATACAGGTGGTTGCTGTACTGTGGAAGAAGCATAATAAAATCATTTTCATTGTGGTATAGGAAATATTTGTTAACAATCCCGTGGACAGCTTTGGGCATTACACAACAGATTTCATATTTGCCTTTTTGGCAAAACCTGTTACGGAAATTAACTCGAGAGCAGTCACACTGTATAAAGTTTATTTGTGAGTAGCAAACAACGCTATGAAAGGTCGAATGTCTCCGCGTGAACTGACGATTTTAGCGTAGTAGGTACACCGTACAACTGAACTAACTGGACCTGCTCTTATCAGCCCGCAAGCCACGACAATCGCCCATCGACGCTGCGGTGATGTAGATAAATACATTTATAAGTAAGCAGGCAATATAATTACGTTCGTGCAAGCGACACAGCGCCATTGACTCGAAAGTTAACACTGCGGAAGTACAGTCAAGTTTTTGTCTTGCAATGCAAGTTAATCAAACAGTTGATTTGCGTTCGGTTTAGAAACGGTGACGACATATAAAATCAATTAAACATTATAGTTAATTTCATGCCCTTGATCCGTGCGTTGTGAAAATGTAGGTACAGTCCCGCCATAATCTTTCCGAACTCCAAGGAGTGATAAATGCTCGGGACGAACTCCTCCGATGAATAGATTTATGTCAACACCGACAGGAGTACACCTTGAACCTGTGTGCAGTGCACTGTGAATGTATGTAGTTGTTATCAATTATTATCAACCGGGGCGGTGTCAACACGCTTGTAGTCAGAATGCCAAAAGTCAATTGGTGTATATAAATACCTAGAAAAGTGCATGCAAGTCATACGAAACTCAATTCCGTATTTAGGAAGCGTCAATTATTTCGTGTATATTTTCTTGGCCTATACAATTATCTAAATAAACAAGATCCAAATATAGGAATTGTGTAAGAGATAGACGATAAAAATGTTACACGTGTTATTATAGTGTTTAGTTTACGTCGACCTTCAGAGCGAAGAGGAAAAAACGTTGTATGTACGTAATATAACTGTGTGGCATTCTTAAAAGGAAAACGACCTGTCAAGCGACCTACGGTTTGCCAAGAACTCGACCTACATCGATGTTTAAAGAAAAGGGCAAAATTTTAACTTATCTCACTCTCTTTCTCTGATTGTTTAGTCACAAAAAGTGCTTCCAAGAAACAGACGGTCTCGCAACTGCAAAGTGGTACTTGGGCAGCTGTCGAAACGCAGCTCATATGGCCGCACCCAAAGGGAGTCACCACACCTACTTACTGAATGATGGTTGAACGCGTCTGGATAATTAATCTTCGAGCACTACAAAATTATAACAGAGCCAATCACAAAGACAAAACACATCTATACTACTCGGGAATATCGATTACATACGATCTAGTGAATCCGAAGATGCGAAGAGCTCCTTTCATATCCACCGGATGGACGACGTAGACCCCGACGGCCTATCGACTAGTGTGAAAGATGATCGGCTGATGCCGGTCACACCTCTTTCAATATGGTGGCTCCCTGGGGATGCGACATGTAAAAATAGGAAATAGTATGTGACATCGGCACTCACTTCTTCACTGTGACACCCAAGCACGACCCATAAACGAATAGTGTCACAACCATAGATATTACAACTGAGCAAATAAACGTACCGTGGACGAATTAGTCGCGAACCCTTGTTCGCTGCCGGTGAAGCTGAACCCGGCTCCGATGGGATTGTCGATGAACAACATCGAATGTTGTCTGCTCCAGGACCATTCGCGCACTGAAACACGTGAAGAATTCGATTTAGTCAAGACATTGTCGAATCTGTTTGATCTGATAGGAGTTTCCAAAACAATTTACAAATAACAATAAGGATCTTAGTAATTTTAAGACATACTACGCATTTTGAAGGAGCTGGTGCTTGTTAAAGGCTTAACACCTCTACCGCTAGTTACCAGGCCCTCACACTTGAGAATGACATACAAAGTTACGGCATTACTAAGAAGATTACAAAGATTATATGAGAGAAACAAAATTAAAAAAGAGAAAAAATGTACATTTACACTTTATTGATGCACAATTATTTATTTAGATGTAAAATTTTGCACGTGAGGGGTGTAGGTGTGCGTTTGTGTGTGGTTGGGTGTGTGTGCATAGATGTGAACGTGTGTGCGTTTGTACGGCTTCCCATTGGATGAAGCAAAGCTTCAGTATCCTTAAAATTTAAGTTTTGCAACCAGTTCGTTAACTCCTTTTTACATTCGAATTTATTTCATCCAAAGATATTAACGTACGCACTATAAAAACGTAAGTCTTTCACTGTTACTAGACGGCACTTGGGCTATCCACCTGCATTTATTTTAATTTTATAGAATAGAAGTTTGGATGATAACAATAATGTTCGTTTAGAGTTCATATGTGATAATAAATGATGGCTTTACGTCACCAGCTCCACGAAAGATCCCTGATAATAATAATGAAGAGGTTACTCAGTAATAAATAAGTCGGCACTTACGTTTCAGCACATTATTGGTGTATTCAAATGGTCCGATTTCATCGAAAAGACCATATAGACTAGTGGCGCCTGGACCTCCTTGTAGCCATATGATCCAGGGCGTCTCGGGAACCGGTTTGTTGATCACAGGGAAATACCAGAAGAATGTATTGGAGTTATATTCTTCATCGACGGTGAGAAAACCTGAATGGCTGGTGGTGTCGAGGAACAGCGCAGGAGTGACTAAAGACCTGTTGCGTGCTTCGGCAGTTTGATTTAATTTTATGAAAGGCGTTAAAAGAAGAGCCGACGTGGCCGCTGCTGTTGGCGCTATCGCTAATGTTGTGCTGGAAAGTTGAATAAATCAGCACTTATTACAAAATTAGAGAACGAAACATAACAAAATGTGTTTACAGCAATACGTACTTGTAAGAACACGGGTAGCCATCGCTTAAAATCAACGGCGTGAATAAAGTTTACATTATTAAATGCAAATATTATGAATACCCCATTCATTATATTTGCAAAAAAGTGACAACAAAACTAAAACTCGCACCTTAGTGACACCATCAGCAATGTAAACAAACTGACGTAGAATCCCGAGCGAAACAAACTTACCTCAACACAAAAAACAGTCCTATGCAAGTAAAATCCATTTTCTATAAAATAAGCGTCGATATTCACGTGAGAATTTATAAAGCTAAGGATTTACGAACACTCGGGTCATAATACAAGGTCGCCTGTCGACGGACGTTCACAGACGCGCGCCGTTCGAGACTGCTCGCGTTGCGTCATACTCTATAAACAACTTGCGCTTTATTGCGCTTATAACTATGATCAGCAAATCCGTAATACTTATAAGTCGTCTTGTGGATTTGCTACTAAGGTTTGAGTAGGCGTTTATAGAACGGCCAAAAGAAACAAGTAGATGATGTCGATCAGCGAAAAGTACGACATGTGAAAGGTAATGTGTACGACATGTGAATCCGGTAGCATTATGAGTGAAACGTCTCGCGCTCGGCAATATCAAGTCGGACGTATCTGCGGCCTCTTCCGCCGCGATCGGGATAATAATATTTAATTTACATAATTATACAATTGCTTTAGGGTAAATCTGTCCAAAAGTTTGACGACCTCGGTGGCCCAGCGGTCAACACCGCGGACACTAGGCGAGGCGGTTCCGAGGTCGGTTCCCGAAAGGATTACTTCGGGACATGACCGTTTCTATATCGGTTCTTATCCAATTAAAAACACCGAATGTCGTCCGATTCCACAGTCGTCAATAGCGACACGAAGGTTGCACCTATTCAATAAAATTTTTTAATTACCTCAACTTACACTTGACGGTGTCGAGAAAGAAGGTAAATAAATTTAAATATCTGGGGCACATACTTACGCCTGATCACAAAGACTACTACTAGTGTTACTACTAGTTACCAGTGTTACTAGTTTCGACGTTGCTCGAGGTGAATCTGCTTCCACTATAGGTTTCTTTTTATCGTTATCAACTTTCGTATCCGGCCGGGGCTCATTGTTGAGATCAAAAGAATGGAAGCGATCAAACGAAAAGCGCACTGCGCACTTATTCGGTCTACATCGTCCGTACATATCGTTGATATTGCTCACTGTTTGTGCTGTGTTGGTGTTACGGCGGAGCTCATATTTGTAAATAAAACGCATTTTCGATTTTTCGAATGGCAGAAAAACAAACGAGTAAGTAATTTTTAAAAAACAATACTTTAACTATATATATATATATATATATATTATATAAGTAATAATTTTAATTTGAATAAAATAAAATGGAAGATGTCGAAGTTCAAATTTCCCAGTACTTGCAGTGGGCAATTTCGGGGTATTTGTTTTACTTATTTATTTATTGCATAAAATTACACAGCACTGTGACACTCCATAGGCGAGGACCCGAGCGACGCCTCCGGAACGACGGCCGCTCGCTGCGCCCGCGCCGGCGCGCGGGAGGTGCGCGTCGGCAACGTCGCTCCGGGCGCGCCCGGGGAAGGGCCAGCCCCGCGTCGGAGGCCGGCGCGGGTTCGCGCCAAACGATATGTAACGAAATGTTGAAATGTTAAGACACTAACTCTAGGAGAATTTCTCGGAAGCGCGAGCGCCACGGCACGAGTCCGGGCCCTCGAATGAGAGTGCCGGCATCGGGCGAAAGACCCGTCGCGGCACGAAGCGAGGGCTCGCGTTCGCGGTCACAGGTAGTGCAGGGCGGAGTGGTTGCGGACGAACTCGTGCAGGAAGGCGGCGGACAGCAGCGGCGCGGGCGCGGCCAGCGGCTGCGCGTGCGTCCAGCGCGCCACCAGCGCCTGCACGGGCGCGGGCGCGTCGCGCGCCGCCAGGTGGCCCGCGCCGCGCACCAGCACCTCGCTGAGGCGGCCGCCGGCGCGCGCGTACCTGCGGGCGGTCGGCGACAGCTGCGGGCTGCTGCAGCGCCCTCGCCGCGCGGCACTCACCCCGCCAGGCGCTCGCCGCACAGCACCGGCCGCCGCTCGGCCAGCGCGAAGGCGCGCGCCTCGCGCCAGCGCCACGCGCGGTAGCTCTCCGACGTCAGCGCGCACGGCAGCATCTGGTCCAGCTGGCCGCTGGGGAAACGCTCGCTTGTCGGTCAGGGCCGCGGAGCCGAAACGTCGTCGGTCGGCGGTTGCGAGAAAAACGCTCACCAGTAAAGCAGCACCCGGTACTTGTCCAGCAGCTCCTCGTACAGCGGCTTGGCGCTGCTCAAAAAGTCCGCGTTCAGTTTGCTATTAACGGTCATATTCACGAAACCGAACTTTATGTCTCCCACGTGCAGCGCCCTTTTGACTTCGGTCGTGTTGAGGAACCGCACGTATCGACCGATCGGGATTTCGTCTTGCAGAAAGTTGTATACGTGCTTCTGGTGCGTCAGAATCATAAGAACGGTCACTAGGTCGATCCATTTCTAGAATTGAAATCATCCTATATTATTATTTATTACAAACGAGAACTATTATGAAGCGAATCCTCGAAGCGGGCCGAGCGAATTTAGTTAGTTCCAAATTTTTGAATACTGCAAATATGCTGAGTATAACTATAGGAAGTGTGATAATAAGTTTCGTCGGAATTCCTATAATGTTCGGCACTATGTGCTCCGCGTCAGATCGTACAGATTTTCAATTTCTACTTGGCTTTATTTGTAAGTCAATGTTGACTTCATATTATTTCGCTAAGATTAAACTAAAAACAACAAGTAAAGTTACTCTTTGGCAACACAATAAACTAAATAATATCCGAAAAAAAGACGCATCGCGTTTATTTCGGCAAACCGCATTAAAGTTATGCACGAATCTATTTAATATGGTTCAAATTCTAATCTCAGACGCAGTCAAACAAAAAAATATGAACTCACAGTTTTCGCAGCAGCACTGTTATTAGCAGCGATGTCATTCTGGAAGGCCGTGAGCAGCGGCTTCACTATTTCGATCTGGTCGGCCTGAAGCAGTCCGAAGTAGTAGTACGGCGTCAGCATCTGCGTTATCATCGCCGGCTCGACGTACCCGTTGCCCACCAGCACACCCTGAAGCGTACTTATACGAAGTTATCAACGAAATGAAAGCCTACACAATAGCAAAAAACAATATAAATATTGGAAATGAAACTATTTTTCCCCAGTCAACCGTGACTATGGGACCTGTAAAGGGCCCGAAACGTTGGTTGTTTGAAAAAACAAGTATACGCGGTTTAAATCCGGAAAAATAGTTTCCTTTTTCCTATGTGTAACAATCGCGAAAACCTAAGAACTCGAAATATAAATATTTATACATAATAAAAAACAAAATATTCAGGAAAAAAGTAAAACAATGTTATAGGTGATGTGGTATAGTACATTACACACCTGTAGATTGATATTCCCATCTTGATCGGTGAGGTGTCGATGTATCATTGTAGCAAGAGCCGGCGCGTACTTGCCGGCGTACGACTCGCCGGCCACGAAGAGCGGCGCCCCGCGCAGCTCGGGGAACATCTGTAGGAACTGCCGGACCACCTCGTACAGATGCGCCGAGTACTATTATGAAAAAAAAACAAAAGCAAACTCAACATCAAAAATCATTTATTCCACAAGTAAAATAAATTTACAGTTGATAACGTCATTTTTATGAAACCAAGTGACGGGATGAACAAGTCGCGCACCTGGTGGTAAGTGACACTCCTATCCATAACGCTTACAGTGCCATTCAAACATAAAAAATTAAGATCTGAGGGTCACTGCCTCTACGCCCGTCACCCTGAAACATAAGTCAACAAGTCCCATGTGCCTGTAACTTCACCAGCACCCTTTCCCTTCAAAACCCAAGAACACAGTAATGCTGACATTACCGCTTGGCGGCAAAAATAGGTAAGATGCAGTACTTACCTGGATGCACTCTTTTACAAGGAGCCCTACTACCTACTTCTAAAAGCTACTGCTCATTCACTGTGCTGACTTCATAATGCATTTATTCATTATTTCATGTAGATTAACAAAGACGTTGCATACATACTTCCCAGAGAAGAACGAGAAAGATACTCTAGGGGTTGCTCTTTTTAAATAAACTTAAATGCTGTAATACAATTTGAATCAAATTTGTGTGGAATCTAGAGTCCATGTCATGTCGTCATTCTTCATCTTTATCCGGGCCCTGTTCTGCATAAATGAGTTAACCCACAAAATGACAGTTTCGAGATATTGAGCATTAAAGATTTTTGGCAACTATTTGTCATTTTTACAGGACAATTATATATCAAAAGAATTGTAATTAAGTAAGCGTTACGATCAGTTTATTATTTTTTTAAGTTAACAAATTTATGGTTAGTAATTAAATGAAAATGGTTTATGCAAAGTTCGATACATCAACAAAATTATTACAAAATTAATTAGCAAACACATTTTTGCTAAATACGGAAAAGTACGTATAAAGTGTCACTTAATCGTTGAAAACACTGAGAAATCACATTTTCATAGTGATCATGTATTCAACCAAGTAACAGTAGTTTTATTTTTGTCAGTCAACGTGTTTTGTTTTCAATAATCAAAAGCCCTTCTTCTTTGACCAGTAACAATCGGGGGTGTACAAAAGGAGCCTCGTAACGACGTAACATTCCTTACATTTACGAGATTTAATCGAGACATGTGCGTCGAGGGTCTACCTCTTCCCACGTTTAAATCTGTAACATCCGTCCTTTCTACTTGACCACATAATCTTTCACTACACGACGCTCTCTTATTACTTTTTCGTGGTGGCGCGGCTGCAGCGGTTCTATAAACGCCTAATTTGAAGACGCATTAACAGAGCACATACTACTCAAAGCTCTTATACTAAATAGCATTTACCCTAATTTCATACGTCATCTATCACACCGAATACTCGCCGAATACCGTACATCAAGGTTGGTACCCGCACTTTCTTGACACGTTTTGGCTAGCCATAAAGGCATACAGAGCTCCATTTACCTGTTTTCGACTATTACTTTCCGTTCAATATCATCACACTAACCATCTCTTATTAATATAGCCGCGATCGTGGTGCTGGTGAGCTGCTTGTGTATCTCACGCACCAATGAGCAGCTGCCATCGAGTGCGAGAGGGAAGCAATGGTCGCGAGCTGAGACATCGCTAAGGTTCTTAATCGGCTCTGGCACAAGGCACTTCTATCGAAGCTACCATCTTACGGGCTTCCAAAAGGGATGTGCACTTGGATCGCTAGCTTTCCGTCTGAGCGGAGCTTAAAAGTCGCTGTGGACGGATTGTGCTCGGACACCATGCTCATTAACGCCGACGTTCCGCAAGGATCTGTGCTATCGCCAACCTTGTTGATCCTGCATATCAATGATATGTTATTAACTAGTAACATTCATTGGTATACGGATGACTGTACCAGTGATGCCTCTTATATAGGTCGCACAAACATATACCAGCAAGTGAAACAAAATAGATTACAACTTGTGTCCAAAATCGAGACTGCTTTGGAGCAGGTCTCAGAATGGGGCCGACAGAATCTTGTCAAATTTAACTCCGCAAAGACACGCGTTCACCGCTAAAAAAATACCCATTTGTAATAGCCCCTAAGTTCCAGAACACTTTTACCCTTTTCTCCTTACCATTTCTAAGAGTATTGGGATACTGAGACTCGACATCACGAACGAAGTCCAGTTCCGGGGTCATTCGGACAGCAAAGCCAAACTAACTTCCAAAAAGCTCGGAGTGCTCAATAGAGCGAAGCAGTATTTCTCACCAGGTCACCGACTTTTGTTGTATAAAACACAAGTACGGCCCCATATGGAAAATTGCTCGCATCTCTTGGCAGGAGCTCCCAAATATCAGACTGACCCACTTGACTCCATCCAACGTAGGGCTGTTCGTATTGTCGATGGTCACAAACTCGCAGACGGTATGAAGCCCCTTAATCTATAGAGAGATGGCTCTCTGTGCGTGTTTTGCTGTCTTTACAATGGGGAGTGCTCTAAGGAACTTTTCGAACTAGTGCCACCGTCTCGTTTCCATAATCACACCTCTCGCCAAAGGAGTAGAGCCCATACCCACATCTTAGATGCCTGGCATCTCGTTCGTTTCTTCCTCGAACCTGCAAAGTGTGGAATGATCTTCTTCCTGATGTATTTTCTTTGCGCTATGACATAGGGTTCTTCAAAAAGCGTGTTTACAGGGCTCTCAAAGGCTGGCAATCTCATCTCATCTGATGTTGCAAATGTCCTTGGGCGACAATGACCACTTCCCATCAAGTGGATCGTCTGCTAGTTTGCCTTCTTCTTTACATAAAAAACAATATATATACTACCCAGCCAACTACACAAATTCTTTCACCTTTTGTACCCTCTCGCTACCAATCTTGTCCCCATTTTTCCACTTTTATCCCTTTCAATTACCATCACCTTCGTCATACTCACATCAAATCAAATCATCAAATCATTTATTTCTATGTGATACACAGGTTATAAAGTTGTTACAAGAATGAATTTTGAATCACTGTGATCCGCTTTATAGCATACAAAGTTTTCTTAGTTTTAGTAATTCTCGTGCAATAATTTGTCACATTCGCCTTCATTCCTTTTCTTTCAGATTGAAATAAACAAATTAAGCTTCAGTTTTCGCAATAAATATCTTGAAAGGTGCGCCATTAGCCAAATTCTTATTTTGACAGTAAAAGGATTATTCTCATCGCCAAATCCTCAGTTTCAGAATCTATATCATTTTCCGGTCTGTCCATATCATCGACAAAATTTAAAGTATTTACATTTTTCAAACAAGTTGATGTGTTAAGCGTACTTAAACTAAATTCTTTCTAACCACATTGAAAACATATGTTGTAATTCGCATTTATGGTTTAACCAGACATAACACATTTTTGCGAAATTCACCTATGAGACGAATCAGATTTTATGAAAACAATTTTTTGATTTAACAATTACTACGATTTATTTTTTAATATTACTGAAAAGAATATTAAACTTTACATTACAAGGTATAAGACTGCATTCGTAACTCATTTTACGATTGTCTGTGGGTTAACACATTTATGCAGAACACTGCCCATCGAAGTCAAGTCAAGTCGTATTGGAACATTGAAGATTATGACAATTGTACGGATAACGGCACATCAGACTACACATTTTTGTTCGAAAATCGCCTCCAGTGCAACTGAACCAGATACACGTCCATGTGTAGCTTGATGTGCTGGCGTGTGAACCTAAGTTTTAAAATATATGCTCTGGGATCTTATTATAAAAACGTATATAAGTAATTCCCCATAAAAGAATCGTTTACCTTAGTTACACGAAATCGTGGTACCATTACCATTAGTTTGGACTTAGTTCTAAGGTTAGTATTATGAATATCTCCTTTCCTTATTAAATTATGTATACTTTTATGGCTTACAAAATATTTGAGTAAATTTATTATAATTACTGTAAGACCACAATCGTGATACCAATCTCCTTAAACTTTTCTCTGAGAGAAACCCGAGAACCTAAAGGGTTACACAGAACGACTCGCTCGTATTTGCGAACCAAATATGGTCTGTATATCTACCAATCTGCTAATAATGACAAGTGTACAAAATATAATACAAAAAGAGAATGATAATAAAATATTAAGTAGGAGATTCCGTGCTAGAGGTACTATGATCTTCTAACTCAACATTCTATTCCCATTTGGGATCTTCGACTCGGCGCGTGGCTTACGTGCACTTGAAACTAACCACTAATACGATTAATTTGTCTTTTCGTAATATGAACTATGTGAACTAATTTATAAACATGATCCTGTTGATGTTTTTTTTGGGATAAAAGGTAAACATCGCTTGATATTCAGTTAGAACAATTATTGGCACCACGGAAATCTCATATCGAAATCGGTCTAAGCAACATGGGTGGATAGCATTCAAAGTGGTAAACTATTAAGAAGTCAGCACTGTTTCCATGTCGGTGACGTATCCGTCTTCGTGGCTGGTGAAGCTGAAGCCTGTGCCGACCGGATTGTCGATGAACAGCAGCGAGTGGTTGCGGAGCCACGTGTACGGGTTGCCTGGGAAATATTGTTGTTTTGTAGTCTCGTGTATTTGTATTAGTAATATTTTGTTCTTAATTAGAGAATATCTGTGTGTAGCAGTGGAACGTACATATTTGGGTTGATATTTTTACGCCATCGTTCAAAGAACAGAGTGCCAATATTGTTTTCTTTATCTTTTTAAAGCGTTATCAAAGCAAGCAAGCAGCAAATAATATATAGAAGTAGGTAAGTAAACAAGGGAAGGTCAACAGACTACTTACGTCTCAAACGTCCTTGTGAGTCAGCAAAAAACGGTCCTATCTCGTCGAACAATCCTGTCATACTCGACGCTCCAGGCCCTCCTTGCAACCAAATAAGCCACGGCGTTTCGTTCACCGGCTTCATCTCCACGGGGAAATACCAGAAGAAAATATTCGAGTTGTACGTTTCATTCACGGTTATAAACCCTGAATAGCTTTCCATTCCCATGAAAATTTCTGGATTGACTCTACTAGCATTACGCGCGTCTAATGTGCGATTTTCTTTCAAATACGGAGTCAGTATTAACGCCGTGCCGTTATCTGCTTTCGCTTCAGGTACACAAGGTTCGCTCTCTTTAGAATCTATTGTATTGTCTGTTATTTCTGAACCGTTTCCGCATTGTACTAAATCGATCGTGGTCATAATAACATTCAAGAAGTCCGTTTGGTTTGCAGGCACCTCCGTGGTACGGACAGGTAAATCTATATGAATTTGTTCGTCAGAATTCGATTTTACATCGCTAATAGCATTGGTCACAACGTCTGTCACATTATCGCTCGCGATTCTTCCATTGGCACTGAGACACGTCAAATAAACATTCAATTAATTTCATTATTTCTATACATGAAAATTGTTATAATATGAAAAACAAATACCTTGGAACATGAAAGGCTTTACAGGAAATGAAAGGCGATCTAAATAAATGTTCGACGGGAAAATGTTTATTTGCCAAGTCAAGTTCAAAAGTATCACCAACGAGGTAAGAAACACTCCATGGAGTTTCAAAACCATAGTGATGAACATATAGTGATGGCTAGAAGAGAATGATGTAATAGATAGAAACTTTAAAATTAATAAGTGAATAGTCTTTTGTTGAAATGAGAGTCTAGTTAGGCAATAAAATAATTTACAAAGACATACCTGACTACCATTAGTAGCAGGAGAGGTAGTAGAATTATCACAGCTTTCATTTTCACTGGCACTAATTTTGTACATACGTTAGGTAAATAAATAAGTGATTTTTGTAATCGATAATCACAATTATTCATTCACTTCGAAGTAGTACGCGACGAATGCGAATCATCCAGAACATGTGAGCACGTTTATCGATTGAACCCTTTGAACTTAGTTAAATAAAACACGACACGTTCCATTGAGATTACTTATAATAAGGGACCTTGGGAATAGTTAGCAGAACATCTTTTCGTTATAAACGAGTATTCTTATTCAATTATTACAACAGTTAACAAAAAATCCCGCTATTATACTTGTAATAAATTTAAAAGTTTTATTAGATGCTAAAACTGGCTGTCATCGAGTACTTAATAACAAAAAAATATTGCATGGTTCTTAGATTAAGCGTTTAAAGAACAGTGTTGTGTGAAGACGTCGTGGACTGATGACTCCATGTTCAAGCGTAGCATCCAGAGCACAGCAGAGGCTATGAATGAACACTATTTCACGATACCCAAATTTGCTTTACATCGGTACAGTGTCCGGTGGCAGTGAAACCGGCGCAAACGCTTGCACGAAGTCGTTTACATTACCCCAATTAGCCGCGCGTATGGTAACTACTAGAATAAAAAATACGTACGTGTCATGCAAAAAAGTATGGTGATCACATATGTTGGCACTACAGATAAACTTAAAAAACCCGTGGTGCTGACACGGGAGATGCGGCAAACCGGCGGGAGACCAGTAGCATAAAAAATTAGCAACCGATTGATTCCGTGGCGCGTCAGCGCTGTACTAGCATAAAAAATAATTGTACGATCCCAATGTTGTACAAGCATTAGCTAGCCCCGGGACTGGGACTAGTCACTGTATTGATGTAAATGAACTAAGGAGCCACGATTACAGGTTATGTCTTTCATTAGTACGTCAAGTTCATCAACAGCTAGTTTCTTTACGAAATTTTGGACCACTAACTACAATTCTAGGTACTATAGACCGGGGTCCGGTTCCCCGCTGGGGAGGATTATTTTTACAGCTAACGTTTCATTTTAGTTGAATAGAGTATAGCATGCAATGATGGTAATTATATACTGTATCCAAATGTGTCAAATGTCAATCCCAAAAAAGTCCCAAATCAAATCGTTTTCTCAAAGATTTTCCTTCGTGTTTATACATCAAAACTGTCATATTACACTGTATAGTATGAACCGTATGCACCTGTTTTGCGATTGGATGTGGGAACAATGGTGGAATTATTTTAGTTTTATATATTTCCGGTTGCTGAGCAATATGACAAATTGTCGCAATGAAGACAATGTCCGCGACAATTTTTATAACGTTACAGCACATAATGATAATACTTGTATTTAAACGTCACGTACATTGTATTGAAAACAGTCAGAATAAAAACTGCCCAACTTCCATGGTATGATATATACATATATACAAAGCATTTGTAAAAGATTCCTCACCTAATTTTTTACAAAATACCAAGATATAAATCAGATGATAACTTAGTTATATCAGATGTAGACAAGAATCAACGTTCTTCGAATCATCATTTCCGGTTATGTACTCGATGACAAGAATAGACACGTACTGTCTAGGTATTTTACAGAAAGGCTTACTTTGAACACTTTCGGTAACGTACATAATCTTGTAGCTATTATACAAATCGTTTTGCAATTGTAATGACGCTGCATTCGAAAAATAAAAACGAGGAGATACAAAACCGACCCACTTTCTATATTACGTTGCTTACATTGTACTCGTAAAACCCACATAATGCTGATTAAAAAAAATTGACTAGGTTATTCAGTAAGCTAAATAAGTGTACTTATCTGTTAAATTAAAATCAAGAAAATGTTTATGACACGTTGACCCTGTTATTGAACAAGACGTCTCTGATGTGCGTCATGACGTCGGCTATTCGAGTTAACTCTGAAGCGATGGTGTGCATCGTCTCTGTCATTCTTTTGGAGTTCTCCACCTTCTCTTTTTCGAGTCGGATCAGCTCAGCGACCTCTTCGTCCTGGTCTGAAAGCAAAAGATTGCAATGAGGAGTCGAATACGCCGAGATCGTAAATGCATGCTTGTTAACCCCCACCAGAATCAGCAGCCTCGCCGGCGCTGGCCCGCAGCCGCTGGGCCCGTCCCGGAGCAGCGCCGGGCGCGCTGCCCGCCGGCTGCGGCGCCTCGGGCTCGCGTCGGCGCTTGCGGCCCCTCGGCGGCGGCTTTGCCTCCGCTGCCGAACGAGCGCAAGTGAACATGGTTGTTCGGGTACTTGAGGCCGCGGTGCAGTCTTTTCAACAAGGGTCATAATGGGTTTTACAATAAACTTGAACATTTTGCATTTGAAAAAAAATGACAGTTTACAATTACAAATTTTATAGTTTACTAATTTTAGCCCTGAGTATTGATAGAAGGTTCTAAGTGATAATTGTCTTGACAAACGTGGCTGGATAGTTATCTTGATATTTATAAAATTAATTGGAACATTAAAATGCTGCCGCTGCAAACTTCCTTTATTTATTTTTTTCCACCTCGAAGGCGCAAACACATGGTGTGTATTATATCCAAATGTGTCAAATGTCAATCCTAAAAAAGTCACAAATCAAATCGTTTTCTCAAATAATTTCCTTCGTGTTTATTTTATTTTTTTCCATCCTCTAAGGTGTACGTACATACATCAAAACTGTCCCTGACCCAAGCTAATAATTTCGAGGCCGTTTCCTCATGCTCCTACTGAGTGGTCATTTACTCAATGTATGTCATTTATAAATAAAACTCAAAGAGATAAAGGTATACATCTGCGGAAGGTTATCGTATCAATATCCTATAATTATCATGATAATTAACAAATAATTAACAAATAAAATAAACACCTTGATAATTTCGAGACCTGGCTTGAAGCACTGCAGTCTTCCATGAGAATGTGCTTAAAAAACACGAGAGTCTATGGAAAGATTGAAGCGAAGCAAAGTCCGTATTGTCTGCCTACCCCATCGATGATAGAAAATATAAGTATAGTATCAAATAGATTTTTGTTTTTCAATGTAAAATATTAATTTTATTAAAAATGAACGTGTTTTTTCTGGTCCAAATTAGGAAATTTCTTTGATGCAAACAAACCACCGATTTGGATGGTTTCGTCGGGCCACAGGCCCTACAGGCCTCACGGTTACGGCTGACTGAAATGAAAAAGTCATCCCACAAAGATTAATACATTATCAAAATGATCAAAACACATACTTTTACAGGAAAAATAAAAAACCTAAAACTTTAATAATTCCGCACCTGATTGATTTATTTCGAAAAATGTATGTCGAAAACGATGGAAATAAATAAAAATGTAATACGAAGTTTTAACCAAGAAGATTTTCAAGAAAATGTGAGAAAACCACATTATTTTTTTATTCTTATAAAATTTATTTAAATTTTGCACAAAAGTTTCAAAGAACTTTGCGCTATTTTTTGTGTAAAAACGATAAGAGACAGTGGAGCTCCTTGCGAAAGAGTTCGTCCAGGCAAGTACTGCCACCTTACCTTCTTCTGCCGCCAAGCAGTAATGTGAGAATTACTGCGTTGAGGTTTAGAACGGTAAGGGTGCTGGTGAAATTACAGGCACATGGGACTTGTTGACTTATGTCTCAGTGCCCCTCAGATCACCACCACCAGGCGCACGACTTGTTCGTCCCGTTATTTGGCATTATAAAAAAGACCGACAAACGTATCACACTAAAAATTTACAATCTTGTAAATTTTAAAAGCGTAAAGGCTGTTACAGAAAATAATACTTTTACGTGCTTATTAAGACAATACCCAAACGTGAGATAAAATAAATACAAGAATAAACGTGCAAGGTACTTTTACAAAAACGCTCCATACGATTGTTAATTAAACCTAAAGAGGCTTACGCGTAACATAGGTGTGTTATTATATTAATGTTTTTCATTTCAAAAAAATTTAAGTTACAACAAAATAGATTACTTACCTTTTTGGTGTAAAAAAAATTTAGGAAGAGTAAGTAATAGAACAACATTATAGCCTGATAAAAAAATGGGCAAAAATATTGCTCGTTTATTCTAGGGGGACGTAGTTATACGAGTACGAAAAGGCAAATAATATATGGAAACGACGGCAGGGAACATACCGTAATACAGATTCACTGACGAACCACTTTCGTTGTTTTCATTCGCATCTGTTTCTTCTCCAATATCCTGAAATATCAACAATCTCATTAATGTGATTCTATCGAAAGTCAAATATAGTATGCAGCACGATTTCATTTCCTAGGAGTTTTTGTTTATGGAAAGTGCTGGACTAAATTGTTTCATCGAATCTCTAATACATCGACCTGACACTTACTTCCTCAGCAAGAGGATCCGACTTGATGACCACCGAATCCACTGCCCCGTCTCCAATTAAACCCAAGATGCAGTCCTCCATCGGCGAGAGAGGTACGATGTTCTCAGGGGGCGGCAAGTGGTTGTCTTTGGCAGCTTTTAGCTCCAACGCCTTTCTTCGGACCCGGTATTTCCAGTCGCACCAGTACTGTGGACATTTTATTCAAAAGACTGAAAATAAATTAATAAAAAACTGCATGTTATTTTACTGCACGCTGCTTTATAAAATAAATTATTATACTTTCAAACACACTATATTTGAAACGCAAAAGGATTAGACTTTCCCTTCTTATTGTGAAGAAACACCCGACAATCAAACAAAGTTCGGGGATTGCTCGATTATAAGAAGAAAAAATGAAATAAAAACTTTTACTCTTCCATAGCACTGGCCCTGGACAAAGTAGTTTTTTTACTTTTGAATCCATAAATGTTTAATTACATTATTTAAACTATAAAAACTGTCGATAAAGATAGATTTTTGTGCGCGCTTCTCCGCCTGTGTTTTATAACACGTCGACGTTCCATAGCGCCTTTTTTCTTAACTTTGGCCTTAGCGACAACTTTCAATCTTCAACAGTTGATCTTTTTTATTATACTAAATGAGGGGACGAATAAATCCTGCGCTTGGTGGTAAGTAACACGCCTACCCAAAACAGTTGCAGAGCCACTCGGAGTTTTAATACGATCTGAGGTCTGCCTGCCGCTGCGCGCCTCACCCGAAGCAAGCAAGCAAGAAAATTGGCAAGTTCCATGTGCCTGTAGTTTCACGTCACCCCTGCCCTTCAAAACCGGACCGCTTTACTTGGTGGTAAAAGCAGATACGATGGCACTACTGCCCTAGATGAACTCTTTTACAAGGAGCTCTACTGCTAAAAAGCCCTTATCAGGACCTTTCGGCTCCAATTTCTTTCACATTTAAGAATTGGCCAGAATTTTGAATTACTTTCTGAACAACTCTTTAGTCTACACACTAAAACTGTAGTTTACATGAAGTACATATTTTTCCATATTTAATTTTAAAACAATGCATTGTATAATATTTAAATTGCAAGTTTGCAAAATTGCGAGTTTCAATGCGATACAATGTTCAGCAGCAGACGAAAATTAATATGCTACATTTGTTTACATATTTCCATACATCGAACGTTATAAAATCATGTTCTTTAATAAAAAAAAGAGAAATTATACAAATATTATTTGTGGAAAATATATATACTATATATACGATACAATAACGCAGACACTCATGGCCCCGCAATTGGGAAAGTCTGTATCAAGGGTGCCATCGACATACATAGACAACCAAACTACATCCAAATTCACGAGAGAAATAACCGTAGGCCGTACAAATATATCTCGCCCGGAAATCGAACCCGAAAGCTCTGCATGGCAGACCAGCGTGATAACCACAGACCAGAATGATAACCGTTCGGCCTCTGAGGCAGTTTTGGAAATAGACCTTATCATTATCAATGAGAAATTAAAGTCCCGTTAAAAATCTACTTGAAACACCCTGTAAAGTGTATTTGGCTGTTTGAGCAAATGCTTAACAACTTATACACAGAAGTGCCTATGAATTCTAAACGAAATACCAAAATGCAAAATATGTTACCTTTGACCAACCTTTCCCATCTTTAAAAGCGCCATCTTTGATAGGATTCAGTTTCTTTGCGCATCGGTTCCACAGATCGAGCGAGTGGAACTTGCCCCGCCGGCCCCGCACCAACCCCCTCGCCAGGTCAGGATGCTTCTGCAGGAATTCCAGCAGACCACTCATCTGATCGACGCTCACTTGTTTACGGGTTTTGAAATCTGCAAAAATATGAAAAAATGCGTAGAAACTGTTTGCTAATCGCATGCCACACACACAAATGATTATGTCGATCATTTAGATTATGTTAATCGTGTATCGGATCACACAGTTTGTTATTGCCGTACGTCTCAAAGTAATTAAAAGCAAAACATTCTTAGCTATATCTTACCTTTAATTACTAACTAGGGTTGAATATTATTTTGTCATAATTTCATTCTACATTAGGATAATCGTGACGTGATGCCGTTGATGTGTTCCGTACACGTAACTCGATCGACATGCCACGTATTGTATTGTCCTCTTACGTTCTATTATATGTAATTTCAAAAACTTTATAATTTATTATAAATTACAATATGTTTTACAAATAATTAAGAAGAATATTAATAATCATCGTCATCTTGCGCTAAAGAGTCAAAGTCAAAGACAAAAAGAATTAAAATAAAAGGGTAGTAACAAACAAAAAACGTATTACTATGAATTATGTTTATTTATTTAATAATACGCAATGAATTAATTAACATTCATGTAAAAATTTAACAAGATATGGGCAGATAGCCAAGTAGGCCATTGATAAAATAATAAAAACTGAGTATAAAACAACGGAAAAATAATATTATTATATCGTGTGTCTATGTAGACAAACGATGGAACAAATAAAAGTACGGAGTTACGTACCATTGTCCATTTTGTGAGCGTCAAGTTATGGATGAGATATGTGGTTGTTATAATTGCGTTTCGGGGAACATTTCTGCTTCCTTACGAATAAAGATAAAGTTTCAAAAACACTTAATTGAAGGTTTTTATTTCTCGTTTCACTATCGATTACAAAATCGTCTTTGTCTCGAAAAGTGACACTTCGAATTCCCCATAAGATGAACTGTCAAACTGTTTTACCGATTGTTAAGGTGGCGGGAATATTCGAATGTAGAAATACGCGCATTCAAGCGAGTACATGAGCGCAGGCTCGCGTTAGCCATATTCTAATTTTATTCGACCCGGTTATTTGAATTGCTTTGATGAAATAAGCGATATTATGTAACACATATTTTGATATCTAAACCATGTAAGTAGAACTAAAATTCTTAACAACACTTTATAAATACTCGAATCGAAGTGTAGTTAGCACAAACAATCGAAATTGTATATGCTTTAAGCTTCCAATTAAGTGTAAGCTTATATGGGAATTATCTTCAACGAGGAGATAAAAATATAGCTCCCTTTTAAGAGCTTTGCCTTTTCGTTTCGCTCGAAAAGCGCTGCATTGAAATGGCGGCTGACCGCCCGCCTGTAAATTATCGCATGCGTAATGGAGCTCGACTATCATCACAACAAATATTTACTTCACACTCAATATTTTATAACCCGACCAAGATGAGAAGCCACGCCCTGCCTTGTGAGTTTGTGCGACCGATAGTAATTTACATTTAGTCGTGTTAAAATATTTCACGGTTAATAAAATCGACTAGTGATAGAATATTGGTTACGGTTTCCAATATCTTTGTCGCGATGACTAAATGTAAGGTATGGAAGGTTTTGAAGACGATTGTGGCTTTCATATAGCAGACAATGACAATGTTGCTGGATTGGCTCAAGTCGATCAGGCGGGTGAGTACGCTTTCTTTGTTCATATAGTTAATTGGTTGCACCTACGTACCTATACTTGTAGGATGGATGATTAATTGTCACGCAGCCTCGAGGAACGCCCCGATCAATGACTAGGGATCGTAGTACCCCTTCTATTTGGGCAAAATCAGCTCAACGGCGGGCTTACATTGTTACAAATATTGATTGTGACTGTTTCGTGTTTCCTGTTGCATTCTGTGTCTACCCACTCTAGAGCTGTTGACCTCATTTTGATAACCCTAATAAAGGGCTGCTAAAACATCAACGAATCCTCATATTATATCAGACTACTTTGCTGACAATAAAACGTTTACGGAAGAAGCAAAAATAAATTTGTTATTGGTGATAGAAAGTTCTCGTTTTGCCTTTTATTCATTCTTTGTACTCTAACTACATAATAATATTATTGATTATGTTAAGCAAGTATCACTTACGAGGTTTAGAACTCTTTGTCTGTATTCTATTTGCGTGTGGGGACAGTTTGCTACATTCACCGTGACTTTCGATGCGCGTCATCGGCAATGGTCGCCATGTACACACTGTGGGTATGTAGGTACATACGTCACCACTACCCCATTTGTAAGATTGGATACTTGAGCTCCCGTCCCATGGATTGCTTAGGAATTGTTTATGGCTTAATTCTGAACGGTGTGAACAGGGGACCTTGTGTTCAGGACTAGCGCAGCTACGGACCAGATGCACGGTACCTACTCAGCTTACAGAACAGGAGTCCATTTCGTTCACAGTAGAACAAACATATAATTACGTCTAACGATGGAACAAGTTATATTTTTTCAACTCGAGTTACTCGAGTTGACGTGACAGCTAGCTCGAGTTAACTCGACTCGGTGTCTGACAGAGCAACCACGAGTCGCGAGTAGAATTCGAATCCGCCGAAACCAACCCGAGTGTGCTCCGAAGATCGCCAAACCGACTGAGTGAGAACGAGTAGCCGATGCGCTGAATTCGGAAACCGAACCGAGCTAGCTCGAGTAGACTGCTGGCAGTAACTCGACTTAACCGAAATAAATAACTCGACTCGCCCATCGCTCGCGACTCGAGCGTGCTCCGAAGGTCGCGGAACCGACCGCCGAGTGGGAACGAATAGTCGATGCGCTGTATAAACGAAGTATTCACCTCGGGCGGTGGCGGGTACCGAACCGAGTTCATATAAAAGTAGCTCGAGTTGACTCGTTGTGGCAGTAACTCGAGTTAAATAACTCGACTCGCCCATCGCTAATTACGTCTTACGATGTGAAATAGGAACATTACTTTACCGTCTTAATTAATCCCAAAAAACTTATTCCCACACGCGAAGCTATTTATAAAATTTGGTTTCTCATCCCGTTCAGCCATTAAGGTAATTTAACTTTCGAGATTACTACCTACATTGAATACTTACAGACATTATTCGTTCATACTTACATTTCTACCGAATATCTAAATACTGTATTAAATTCACTGAACTGGGTCCTAAGTCTGCTGATTTTCTTCAAACTACTAGTCATTGTGATTCCATTCAGACTCCACTGAGATCGTACTCCAATTATGATATACGTGTTATTCTGCTAAAATCTGGTAGAATCTCAATAGTACGGCAGTGATGGCATTCATTAATTAATTTAATCGGTAACGATCGATGTTGCCTGACTAAACCTACAATAGGAATAACTATGCACATCTTTTTCTGCAGCTGTAGAGCCCCTTGTGAAAGAGTTCCGCCATGGAAGTACTGCCACTTTACCCATTTCTGATGCCAAGCAGTAATATTAGTTAGCATTACTGCGTTCCGGTTTTGAAGGGTAAAGGCGCGTATCCACGCTTTGAAAAGTCGCTGACTCTATGCAAGAATTCGTGTCGTTTCTACAAACGATCTGTGTACACTGCCTCGGCGCCGGATAAGAAAAAAAATCTTGTTTACCCCCGACACGATGCGCTCTGCCGCTGTTGTATGAGGTAGGGTGAGGTGCATTGTCAGTAAACGAAAGTTTATACACGTGGACGGGTGTTGCTTAGTTGTCAACATATGCAACAACATATTTCTTCCCACAGCCGGTAGTAAAACGACAGCTACCTGAAAGACTCGTAATGCACTGACACATTTTACCCTACACACGTATGTCCGAAAGCATTCGTATCGTGTACACACTCATCATTTTCTCGTCTGCAACAGACACGACATGTTTTCGTGGCTAGATCCGACAAAGTTCTTGTCGTGTACAAGACAATTCTCATCTTTTCTGTAGCACACACGTCGATTTTTTTAGCGTGTACACGCGCCCCGAGGTTGCTGGTGAAATTACAGGCACATGGGACTTGTCAACTTATGTCTCAGGGAGACGGGTGTAGGGCAGTGCCCCTTAGATCTTTGCGATGTACGCTCTGAGTGGCACTGCAACCGTTATAACAGGCGTGTTGCTTACCATAAGGCGTATGTATGACTTATTCGTCCCGTCACTGGACATAACAAAAAAAGGAAAAATAAAAAAAAATAGTTTTTGTCTGTTTTAGCCAACAATTTAGTCTTCAAATTATATATCGATTCGCTATTGAACAGCAGAATACCAAAAAATGCAATTGCAGTTGAATGGTAGCTCGATGGCGACCCCTACTCTTAACTTTTAGTAGAATACAAAACGTGCAAAATCCTGCCATTGACATTCTATCGGAACAAAACTGAGATGATTTAAAATTGGCGGAATTGTGGCCCAGACTTTTGAAATCTAACATAAAAGATTTCAATTTACGTTTTCATGTTTTCATTCCTAGAGTAACCCACGGCACATACGGGTACTTTAAGGCAGTCAAATCGGCAACAACTTTCATTTCCGTCTGAACAACGAATGAAAACGAACAATTTGCCGCGAAATTAGCCAATTACGCGGCCGGTAATAGGCTATATATTTCTTTAATTCCCCTCCGGCATGCTTCGCCGTTATTGCTTGTCCGGCCAAGCCAGCCTTCAATTGAATATCGAGGCAGTGGACGAATCGGCACCGCACTGGCCGCGCGCGTTGGATCATTCCTTGCCTACGTTTCCTTAACTTTTGCCGCCAAATGTTCATACGTCGAATATCACAAACTAAACGCAACTATATTCTTTATTTTAACTTTTCATATCATTGAGTATAACGCCATGGAAGTCGATCAAATGAAAATGGAAATAAAGGTCGATGTTGTAAGTGCTATTCTATTGATGCAAATTTATAATTCTAGTACCTACCTAGTAGTGCAATATTTTGGATTGAAAAGTTTCCTTTCGCGGTCAGAACGTGAGTGGACTGTCTTAGCACATTGTATTCTTGTAAGTAGGTAAAAATATGTCTTAAAATGGTAACTGTCAACGATTTGCCACAATCGATCGAATGTGGCTTGCATTATTTTCAGATAAGAAAACTACTTGAACTCTGAAAGGGATGGACACGACCAGGCTTGTTCTAATGTGTGTATGATGACTGCCAAACATTCATATCGTCTCTTTCTTTTACGTACTTGTTTATATACCTTTGTAATCGTCGCATTGCTCTTACCGTTGCTTGAACGTTATAATATAACACCCACAAGCAAAATATTTTAGTCCTTACTTTCCTTTCTTGCCTCCGTAGAAAATTTATGCATATTTTTACAAAAGATCTATATTATCATCATCAACACGTTATACGTCCAACTGCTGCACACGGGTCTCCTCTACACAGAGCGTTTAAGCCATGGTCATCGCCACAGGCCCAATACGAGGCTTCATACGTTTTCCAAGAGCTAGGACCTTTTTCGATATCCCGGTTTCATCAGGATGTTTTCCTTCTTTGTTAGCGAGAGGTGCTGTCGCTAAACATCAATCAAGAAATCAAATTCATAGATACATACTACCACAGGGATTCGAAGCAACTGTTCCCCCACTGGGCTACCACCGCTCTCGATTGACAAAGCAAATACTACTCTATTCTTTCTCTTTTTTTTTTAAGCATTTCTTTAAGAATAGTTTCAAAATTACCTGATGCAAATAGGAATAGGAAATAAATATATAAAACAGCGTCATTTCATTACACTAATTATAATGATTGAGAGGCAATTAATTAGAAGCAGGGCCAAACAACGCACCCCACCCTGACTTTAATTACTTTGCTTGTTGCTCTATTACAAACACTGTCTCTACATTGCCCAATTACTTGATTCACTCCCTACCTATATACTCGTTCAATAAAAACTGCGCGAATTTGAGAGTACATGCAGGGAGAGTATACGTAAAACAAAAAAATAGTTAATTATAAATGGTCCATTGCCGAACACAGGCCTCTCCATAAACAGGATTTATTTTACTCAGAATGTTGAGTTAGAATGATATTTATGGTTTTTGCTACGACACATCAAATACAATATCAGACAATTTGTACCCAGTAACCGTGCACTACGTACTCGTACGTACGTATTCGTGTACGTACTGTACTCGTGCAAAAGCTCAGGCAAAAGCGAAATATTTACCTAGTCGAACATAATTTGTATACATCTTGCTGGGAAACATTCTCATACTCTAATGCGACACATTCACTAATGTTTATGTAATTGTAACACATTCGTATATATGAGTACCAGCTCCCGTAGTGTGGCTACGCATGATAGTCGCGACACGCGCGATGAAATTGAAATAAGCGCGCGCTATTGCCTGTCTCAATCAGGGGGGCTACCACAACCTCTTAAACCAATATTACTATAACCTTACATTGACTTTTCATACCATAACGCGCTTAAAGTAAGCTTATTGTAATATTAAAACTATGACGGCTTTGCGACTATTCATTCACTCAATTCGTACTATGACGCGACTATAATATTAAAGTAATATTGCTCTTATGTCAAATTTAACAAACTTAAAATAGCTGCACGGATGCAATGGAAACAATATTATTTTTAGTTTTATTTTCTTAATATTGATTTGTAATAAATAAAAGTTAAGTTGAAATTATTTATTGACATAATATATCTCTTCAATATTTTGTTTATTTTTTTTAATAGCACATAGGAAATAATTTCTCGTTAAATAAAAATACACTATGTTTATTTTGTAAAATTATGACAGCGCCATCTATATGCTACTTGGCGAAACTAACAGTTCTATTCTATTTTTAAGTTTCTAGCTTCTCTTGTAGAATTTTGCCAATGTCATCAGTCATGGGAGTTACATTTCGTTCTTTAGATGTTTAATTAATGAACACTGCTCTTTAGTCTATTCCGGCTTCTGGAACAATACAGAGCAACACGATATACCATCATCTTTAGAAATTTTTAAATAAATAAGTTTTATAATTTAAGTTTGTTAGTATTAATAAAATCAGTTACTAATTCTAAGAGGGTATTTGTAAAAACATGTAACAGAAACTTGAAATTTACGGGGCGAGGAATAGAAGGTGGAATACTATCATAAATAGAACACGTTCTGGTAGGGCGGCTGAATCCTTTGTGGCGAAAAAAAAGAACCAAGGCTTTTTGGGGATACTTGTTTGGATGTCGGCGAAATATTTGCCCTTAGTGAGTTTACTTTTGCTCCACTCTGCGCTCATAACATTGGCAACCTTGAAAACCAAAATCAAATTGAAAACATATCATTGGCAGCTACAGGCAGGAGGTCATAAATGTAAGTCTTGTAATGAATGAGACAACCTGTTTGGATAGCATTTTTCGCCAACATGTCTGCAGTTTCGTTACCTTGGATCCCACAGTGACCAGGTACACACGCTAACACAACTTGTAAATTGTTAGGATGACAATGGTGTAAAACTTCCGTGATCTTTAGGATATTATGGTATTTTGTTTTAGCAACAAATTGGTTTGACAAAATAGCCTGCAAACAGTTTTTTGAGTCTGATAAAATTATGCTTTTGTTTAATTTGTGAGATTCAATATAGCTGAGGGCTTCGAGCAGGGCTGTAGATTAACCTGTGAATATTGATCCGTGAGGTGGATATTTACAATTCGAAATTATTTCGAACTTAGGGATCCATACAGCCGCACCCACACAACCATCATCAGCCAGCTTAGAAGCGCAGACGCTTCTAGCTTCTAGACGTTTCTAGCTTCTCTTGTAGAATTTTGCCAATTTTTTTCGTCTAGCTTTTGACTATTTACACAGATGTAAATAGTCAACCAGTCTTGCCAGTCTTTAGTTAGGGCTATATTAAACTGCCTGTCCGCCGCAGGAAAGACTTTGTAAATACCAAAATCCAAGATTCTTTTAGGTTTATATATTATTGCGTCATAGAGACAAGAAAAAAGGGGATTTTTATCAGTTTGGAAGATAGGAGAATTAATACTAATAATTTTTTTATAACCTTTAAGAATGAAAGGAATATCTTTGACTAAAGTCCTAGTCAGATCAGACAGTTTGTGGAGTTTAGATAGGAGAGGATGAGGGGATAGTTGCGCAACTTTGTAAATGAATCCATACGCAAGAAGCTGCCTTCTCAGGAAGAGAGGGGGTTCCACACACTCAACCTGGAGAGCATTTATAGGTGAAGACTTCATAGCGCCGATAATGATATGGAGACACTTTAATTGAATTTTGTCCCACATTTTAAGAGCAATTTTGTGACAAGGTTCTAATAAAATTAAGCCGTAGTCAAAGTCACGAATTATGGCGTTATATAAAATTTTTTGACAGAATGTGAAAGAAATATATTTGTTAAGGTAAATCAATGTCATCAAAGCGGGACAGAATATTTAGAAGAGTAGAGACTAGTAAGTTAAGAAAGTTGTCATTGTTATCGAATGTATTAGTGTTATGTAGCAAAGCAGAACCATTTAGGGAAGAGGGGGAGTTGCAATTATATCCCTATGGGCTTATTTATCATAGCCTGAGGTTTGCTGGTGGAACTTTGGCTTATTATTTATTGTGACAGTTTTTTTGTGTGAAGTGGTGACTGGGAAGGAAGAGGATTGTGTAGAAGATAGTGAGACATATGACAGTTGTGTGGATCCACATGCCACATCAGCAAATGAGCGCCTGACGGCTGGGAAGCGGGCAGTGGCTTCTAAGTAGGACATGTTCTCTTGGGACATTACCAATTTTATTGATTTTTGACGGGAAAATTCAGGGCAATTTTTGTCATTGGATGGATGTAACAATACATGAACAATACAGGCATGTTGGGGTAGAAGCATTACAGGATTCCCCTGAATGGAGTTATGCGCATTTATAACACCGGGGTTTAGACCGGCATTGAGCTTTGACATGCCCAAAACGACAACATTTCAAACACTGAATGGTGGGGAGGAGATAGCTTTCCACAGGAAGAGATGAATAAAACAAGTAAACATTCTGGGGCAGGGATTGTTCATATATTATTTTTTTCCTATTTTTAGTAAGGAATAGACAATATTGGGAAATCATTCATTCTTTCAATTACTTTAGCAATAAATAATACATTCCTTGGTTGACAGGTTTGTCACGGTACGAATATGAGTAATATTATAATAAGCTTACTTTAAGCTTACATTGAATTAAGATTGTTTTTGGAAAGGTTATGGTAAGCCCCAGATCTAATTTAGATAGCCAATAGCGCGTGCTTATTTCAATTTTATCACGCGCATCGCGACTATCGTGCGTAGCGTGCTACGGGGGCAGATAGGTGCAACACAGTTTGGCATTACGTACCTTTTTAAGACATTGTCAACTTTTATCGGCGATTAAATATCACGTCCCCAACCCGCATTAGGCCATTACGGCCTTACTACCTTTTCCGTCTAGGAATTGTTCCCAGCAGAATATAGGAGGACTAATATAAAACATCTGTTGTTTCATTCCGAAAACGATCGAGCGATCGAATCAAAAAACAAGGGAGCCGCCGAGGCCAGCCATTAGCCTCCGACAATGTGTGATTTGAATTCCAAAGGCCACAGTCTAAGTGCTTTCTATAGTCGGCAGTCGCAGTCGCCACGAAACAATCACTAATTTTATTGTTATTATACCTGTCCTTACAAGGCGTTACCTTCGTTGACGGAGGCGTACAATTTGACAATAATTGTTTATTTATTTATTCCATTAGGTAAGTAGTTATTGCCATGACACCCCGTAGGGGTATTCCACTTGGTCGCTACTTTTCAATTTACATTATTTTATACATTACAAAATATAATATAAAAAAATACAGTTTAGATTAAAATAAGATGTCAATTATCCATCATGTCTTCGTCAAAGATTTAAAATAACCTAATAAACTCATTTAATTAAATACAACTACATAAGTTTGTCAATATAAAATTCATTAAATTATAATAGCATTTTTATCAATTAGTAATACTTTTAGTTTTTCTAGTGAAAGTTATGTAATTTGCCTCACTTCTTAGGTACTCGGGTAGTTTATTGTGATTTTTTTATTGCATTATAATACGGACTATTCTGATAGATGCTTAGTATACTTTGCGGAAGGGTTAATTATATGTTCTTATATCCTTACGGTCTTAAAGAAGTGGGTACAGGACTAATAAACAGTTCACTGTTTTTTCTAATAAATTTCGCCATTTCTAAATATGTATACACATAGAAGGCAGGGTTAATAGTTCTATTTTTTTTAAATGTAGCCTACAAGATTCCATCTGTTCGATATTCGTGATGATACGTACTCACTTTTTGTGTAGAATAAGAAGGCCAATCCTACCTAGGTACTGTTTCCCCATGGTTCGTATGAAACTGTAATTTAACCATGCAAGCATGCTCGTAATAGGCTGATAAAGCTGTTTTTAAATTTGTGACACATTTTAATTCGTGTAAATCGTTAGTGAACTGGGACGTTTTCATTGAAATTTTTTGTATATGTGATTTCCAATCAATATGTGTGTCAATTTCTGTTCCTAGGAAGCTATGCGTAGTAACTTTCTCTAATTTTTACCATTTACACATAAATTTGATCCTAAGTCTGACTTCGGTCGTGGTCGAAATTCTATGATTTATAATTTATTTCTAAGTTGTGTTTGTTAAGCCAGTTTGTCACGTTTTTAAATGTCTGTTCACAGTGTATCTGGAAGTTTTTGTTGCGCTTGAAAATAATTGAGATGTCGTCTGCAAATAAAGTACATGGTATGTGTTGTGTTGTGTGTGTGCTGTAGAACTGCATTACCCGAATACAGTCTATTACTGCGTTTCTACATTATGTAAAGTTTTTTAAAATACAGATTGCACAACAACGATCTCTTTCTTTCACCGTTGAAATAAATGGAAAGATTCATCTCCAGATCAATAAATAATAATCACAGATAAATTGGTTCTATACGTATGTTATTCTTTTCGAATAAATCGTATAATAGCCCTAAATACTCATATTTAGGGCTATTATATTATTTAGGGCTAGGTATATTTATATGATGTTTTTCGAGGAGTGGACGTCGTTTTATGATTTCAATAAAATAGGATTATAGGACGATAATGTTTATCGTCGCAGAGGCCAATATCTAGCGGACCCAACGTCCGCTGGATATTGTTACATAACAAATATTAAACAGTATCTATAATTATGTACGGGCCTTTGTAGGGTAAAACTAATTGATATTACAAAATCGTACTCATTATTTAGTCTCATTACACGTTTTAAACAAAAAGGAATCTTTCTCCCTTAGCTACTTCTCGTAAATGTAAAGATTTTAATTTCGTACTTCATTACTTAATCATGATTTTCATCGGTGGTGAATATAATAAGAAAAACAAAGTCTAACCTCACTGAAGACGGTATAGGTCGTACATCAGTGAACAACCTTCGACTTTGTAACGTTATCTTACTCCAAGCAATAGAGCAATTCGTGAATCGAAGCGGGAATAGGCTTTAGCGCAAACATTTGTCGACAGCACACGGTCCACCCCGCGGCCTGCCAGGAGAAGGAAGCGGCGCCCATACTGAAGGGGCCATACGGTTCGTGGTGCACGCCTGATACTACGCCGACACACGCAGCGTAAGCAGGGGTTTCGTATTATATTTGCTTTCACAACTCATTCGATGTCCCGTTCGCGCTCGAAGCCAGTGTAGTCTTGTTTACAAATCTTGAGAAACAATCCTCGTGATCTTGGTGACTTTTATGTTTCAGATTGACACCAACAAATCTTAACAATGAATCACACGACTGCAATAAACGGTGAGTTTACGAAAAACCTCTTGAATTTATATTCTGAAAACTGAACCACCTAAACAAGCTAATACAATTTTATTTTTCAGAAATCTGTTCAACTTCCAAAAAGTCCATCTTTTCACCACTCTTCCCTCCGAATACACGACGATCGACGAAGTTAACGAATTAGCCACCGAACTGAAACATTTCAATGCCAAGTCTGATGAAACTTTTGTGAAAGAGTATGTTGCTTTCAATATTTACAATTATTGCTCTGTAATAAAAATCAATTTCAACATATTTTGTATGATTTTCGAATTGATAGTTGACACGTTAGGGCGAATATCGATTCGAAACTTTGGAGTACTCAATTAAGCATTTCCAGAGATCCCCCAGAGGAGCAGCCCGTACCGCCAGTGGAAATTCCTCAAAGCCCGGTCCCATCTTCGCCAGTTCGAGAAAAGAAATGGAAAGGTTTGAGGTTGCCTTGCTGCGATCCGTTCCTGCCTATAGACCCGCAGGGTAAGCTTGATATTAATCCACTCTATACAAAGAGAACACAGCTACTTAATGACATAGGTTTATTTCAATGTCTCTGCGACAATATAATAACCCTTGGGTGCCAATCAAGAGTCGAGACGGTGCGTCGAATCAATTACATATGTTGTCCATTTATGTCGATTCAAGCAAGCTATTCCGAACCTTATACATTGAAAGTAACTACCGTGTAACTACAGACAGTTACATAATGGTAATTCTATTTTCTATATGCATAAGCTCAAGGACTTCCTAAACAAAAAACTGTCTTGATAAATTGTCATACACGCTGACATCGAGTAGCGAAAAATAATTCGTTTCGGTTGAAACATAATGGTGGAGCAAATGTTGCTTGTCTTCATTCATTACATGAAATTATTTATAATTTAATTATTTTTATTTTTATTATTCAATTATAAAAATAATGTTGTTATTAACGGTGACCTTATAAAAATACTCGTAAATGACGACGTCTAAAGACAACCTGTCGTATTTCTTTTTCATTTTCAAAAATATATATATTACGTATACATGTATTCTACGAAACTACAGAAATTCTGTAGAAACTACAGATTTTAATTTTAAACTTAAGGAATTACTTACTACAAGAGCGTACTACACAATATCTGACATTACTTTTAATTCCACAAACCCATCATAAATACTCGGTCGCTATTGTTATCATGTCTATGAATGAATAAATAAATACATTTGTAATTAAATAAAATATAATAAGCATTGTACGTTATGACTAACATAATTATGTAATATATAGAATTATTTTACCCTATAGTGTTTAAGTTGTTGACATTTGAATAATTGTACTTTAATTTTAATTTATTTTTATTTTATTGACTAATTGTAAATATATTATATGTATTAAATATATTATATATTATATATATGTAAATATATATATTGTAAACATATCATATATAAATATAACATTGTACACCCGACAGGGGTATGAACTGTTGTACTCAAATTACATGTAACATCATCTTTACCAGTTCAAACAATAAACGATTCTGATTCTGATTCTGATTCTTATTGAGCAATAAACCACTTATATTAACATTTTCATTTTTCCAGGTCGTGGCTACATCAGCTGGCTTCTCCTAGTGACCTTCTGCTACGGCTACAACGCCTGGTGCATCGTCCTTCGGGCCACCTTTCCTTACCAGACCCCTGAGAATACTCCTCTGTGGATGACCATGGATTACTTCTGTGACGTAGTGTACTTGATCGATGTAGCGCTGGTCAAGCCGAAGTTAATGTACCTGCATGAAGGATTCTGGGTCAACGACCCTGTGGAGACCAGACGAAATTACAAAAAGAAGTTGCAATATAAGGTACACTTAGGAAGAGTAACGAAGAATCTTCCCACAAAACGTCGTAACTATGTATTTCGTATTGGAAAACTTGTGAAATCGCGTTTTGAAAGTCATGCATTTTTCTTGTAGTCGTAATAAGCAAAGTTCTATTTGATCACAATGTTCTTTCTCAAGTGCTATGTTTCCCAAGTATCAACATTTTAATTGCAATAAGTTTGTGTAATTGCATTTCAGTTCGACGTCATAGCTCTCCTGCCACTCGATCTGCTGTACTTATACTTCGGCACCAGTATGGTCATACTTAGATTCCCACGTCTATTGAAGCTGCAGACCTTCTGGGAGTTCCATCAGGCTATGGACAGAGTGCTGTCATCACCTTACATCGTAAGTTTTTATCTAGATTTCATTTTCATCTAAAAATCTTAACTACTAATATTACAAATAAAATTTGGATCCTAATGTCATTGGACATAGGTCGTCTCCACCATACGCTATTGCAAAGTGCATTTTCCCTCGTTACCAGTTATGTAACTTGGAGCTTAACTGGATACGTTCCTTTCTTAGGCATTAAAGATATTCTTGTCTTCCTCTCAGGTGAGAGTGGGCAAGATGCTATTTTACATCTTCTACCTAATCCACCTGAACGCATGCGCATATTACGCGATGAGCGCGTACATCGGCCTCGGCTCCAACGGCTGGGTGTACGACAACCAAGGCAACGCTTACATACGATGCTTCTACTTCGCTACTAAGACCGCTACTTCTATTGGTGAGTCATCGATTTTGGCTCTCATGAAGTTTAAAACCCTTATTAAAATTTATCATCAAATCTTTGAATACTATCGGGATAATTACTAATTATAATTTTCCTTTCATATTTTGCAGGAAAAAATCCGAAGCCAGAGAAAACTGAAGAATACCTTTTCATGACGGCTGCCTGGCTGATGGGAGTGTTCGTGTTCGCTTTGCTCATTGGGCAAATCAGAGATATTATTGCCACTGCTACTAGAGCTAGGGTAATTCATCGTATCAAACGGTACTCGTTGGAAATGCTTCGACGCTTGTGAGCAGCACTGCAACTTTTTAACCAACAGACTATTTGCCCACGCCTAGCCTTGGATGCGACTTCAACTTTGATCATCGAGTTTCGGCAACTGGCAACCCACAACTAGCTGTTTATGACGTTTTTCATATAATTTCAAGAAACCGCGCGACGTAGTAACTTCAGTTGAGAGTTTCGGCAATCGACTACAGTTTCCGATTGCCGAAATCCGTGATTAAATAAATTCTTAATTGCCGTAACTAGAAACTTGCAAATTTGCACCGGTTGTCTCCAGTTGTCAGTTTCCGGTTGTCGGTTACAACCGCAACTCGTGAAGCACCTTTACTCTTTCCCCGTCCCCCGCAGCGTCAGTCTTGACCGTGGATTTCGAAAGTTTATTCAAAATTGCAGCAACCAGTAACTAGCCCTTTTAGTTGCTACAACCGGCAACCGTTAATGGAAACTTGTAAAAAGTTGCCAGTTGCGTCAACTAAAGTTGCTCCATCTGCGGAGCGCCTAAAATATTGTCTGTTGTATTTCCTAGTCGGAATACCGCAACCAAGTGGACGGGTGCACCGAATACCTTCGCCGGCTCAACATGCCGAGCACACTACAACGACGCGTCACCGCCTGGTTTAATTACACTTGGAGTCAGCAGAGATGCTTTGGTTAGTTTTTTTTATAGGTTTTTGTTCTTTTACCTTCAACCTGTAAATAAGTGCTAGTTTTCCATATTAGTCATTTCGGAGTATAAATAAGCACAGAAGTAATACACATAGAGTCGTGTCTTGATACTCGATAACTGTTAACTCGTTCATGGGCAGTAATGGCATTTACGGTAAATTAAATATCAGAGCATAGCAGGGTAGCCCGTTTCGCTATAAGGATCTGAAAAAACCTGCATAGCTGCTGCCTACTGCTTCTTCGTAGAAAAGTATCAAACTATCTGACCTGTAAAGGGCCCGAAACGTCGGTTTGTTTGAAAAAATAAATTTACGCGATTTAAATCCGGAAAAATAGTTTCATTTCCTATCTGACAAAATTAAAGACAATGACAAAGATAAGGACATTTTTGTGTGTGCTCCGCGAACGGGTTAGCAAAAAAATGTAATTAGACGTAAAAATATAACTTTTTTTTTACCATTCCGGAATTTCAGAGGTCGGAATTTCAGTTCACTGTATGTGTATTATTACCTAAAGTTTAAGTAAATATACTCTGCCCGTTCCGCCTCTGACGATATCACGCGAGATTGTACGGAGGTGACCGTGCAGGGAGCCAATTTTGTATTAAGCTAATTGCTCGTTCTGTACAGATGAAGCGAGAATTTTGGATTCACTGCCATACAATATGAAACGTGATGTTGCCCTTGCTGTGCATATTACCACGTTGAGTAAGGTAAGTACAATACAACATTATCTAATCTTTCCAAAGCGTGAGCAACGCAAATCCAATCTAGTCAGATTTCGGAAAACTCCAGCCGAATCCTATTTAAAAAATTAAGCCCGCGCTTGACAATTGCAGTTAGCGTTAGCATGAGCCGCAACTGTCGACAGGTGCAGCTGTTCAAAGACTGCTCAGACTCTCTCCTTCGAGACCTCGTCCTGCAGTTACGACCGGTCTCGTTCCTACCTGGTGACATCGTCGTGAGGAAGGGAGACGTCGGCCATCAGATGTACATAATCAAATCTGGTGAATGCTGTGTGAGTTACACTTCTATGTATGAAGTTAATCGAATAATTGAGCACGTAGCAAATACTTGTTACATACATCCTACCAGAGAATATACATCTAAATATCTACTATCTATAGATTTCAATATATATGGCGCCTGTGACAGGTAATTTTATTGAAAAATATCGTTAATGGAGTAAAATGCTAATAGGTAATGTCCCACGATGAAAACGAGGTGCTGGCAACTTTAAAAGAAGGTTCGGTGTTTGGTGAAATAAGTCTTCTGGGCATCGACGGACTGCGACGGCGTACTGCTACAGTCAGGTAAGATCTTTCAAACGTACGTACAGTGTTACAAACAGTAATTGGTATTATTAATGTGACTTTTAACTAACCTACTCGTATGTCGGAATCTGGAACCTGTAACTTGTGACAATCGTTCGGTGAATAACTGCAAGTTTTTTATGATACAAAATGACGGGACGAGCAAGTCGTATGCTTGGTTGTAAGCGACACGTCTGTCCATGACAGTTGCAGTGTTGCTCAGAGCTTCAAATCACAAAGATTAGTGGAGCACTGCTACTGCGTCCGTCGCCTGAGACATAAGTTGATAAGCTCCGTGTGCTTGTAATTTTATTAGCTCCCTTGCCCTTCAAAATCGGAAGGCAGTGATGTTCACATTAGTTCTTGTCGCGGGAATAGGTAACGTGGCTGTACATTCCCTGGATTACTAACTCATTCATAAGGAGCTGTACTGCCCAAAAAAGTCTTAAAAGGTGTAACCGTTTATATTTAAGGGCGCCAAATAACACGTTACTTCGTAGGATGTTTGAGTCGTTGTTGTTGTCGTCATTAATATATTATCTAATGAAGTTGAGTCTCAAATTCGTTTTCGGATATCTTTATCAACACCTAATATTATTTAATCGCTAGATAATTGGGAGATACTTTGTTTTTTTTTTCATAGAAATGGTCCTTCATTTTTATTTAAAGGCTTTTGTGGAAAAACACAATCGTTAAGTGCCACGTAATTAACGGTACTTTTGTAAACTTCATGTAGGTATGACATAAATTTAAAAGTCAGAACTTGTAATCGTTAATGAGAATGAAACATTTTAAGCGTAATTCAGTCAGTCTCAGTCACCGAGATCACGGAACTTGGAAAGGGCCCGGAACGTCGTTCGTTCGACGAAACAAATATACGCGATTCAGGTCTGAAAATGCGTAACAATCGCGAAAACCTAAGAACTCGATATTAATAAGAAGTTCGTTGTAGTTACGCGCGCCGCGGAGCCATGTCAGCGTCAAAATTGCTTGTCGTTTCAGATCGCGAGGATACTCGAGCCTGTTCGCACTGTCCCGAAGCGACCTGGACGCGGCGTTGAAACATCACAAGGAAGCCGCCCACATCTTGCGCCTGAGGGCCGACCAAATGATCAGGGAGAACGCGGCGAGGCAAGCGCAGCAGCGCTTCGCCGACCAGGAGGCCAGGAGGTCGGCGAAGCTCCT
>NW_020653713.1:435295-457970 GCF_003589595.1 Hyposmocoma kahamanoa
CCTCGCTGAGACGCCCCCGACCGGAGCGCGGCTCATTTTCAACAAATTTCCATCTGTCTCACGACGCGCGTGACGACGACTGATGCCAAACGTTAGACAGTAAAGAAGAGATTTTAGGAATAAGTAAAGAATCTTCAAATTTCTCTATAGGAACAGCTCAAATATTGTCGAGGCAACATTCTAAGCGTCCGCAATGTTTATTTATTACCTACTTAACTGTCAAGGTGATTGCAATATTTTGCCATAGTATCCCTAATCCTCAAACAAAATCTAATTACGTACGTAACTACCCTACTAGGTGCAGGTCTGTAGATATTTTAAGCTACGCGATATACGTTGGAAACTACAGACATATACACCCACCACACAGATAAACAATTTCGAGTGCCAGGTCAGGTCGTTGAGGGACTGTTGTCCTGGCCCCGTGGCCCCTGGGTAGCCGACTCGGAGAAGTTCGCTGCCCAACATGAAGGGCCCCGAGATGGAAGACTCGTCTGTTGTTCGGCGAGCCTTACATTTGGAGTCGAGGGACCGTTGTATCTCCCTTCTGGGGAAGGAGATGCGCTGGGCGCGGCCAGCCACTGGTGGAGGCGCGGACGATCGATAGCGTACCCGTGCCTCTACTTGCAGCGGAATAGGGAAACACCCCGAGGATTTGGTGCAGTCGGGTTGCTCCCCTCGAGGTTTAACCCAATCCCGCATAACCCCGGCTCTGCCCCCGCAGGACCGGGGTATCTGTAAGCAGATTCCCTAGAATAATAAAAAAATGATAATAAAAATAAAAAAAGGCCAGGTCAACCTGCCACTCAAATTTGTTTATTACTTTACGTTTTGTGTTCCCAAAGAAAGTTCTTCACTTAAATAACTTTTTTTTAAGTGAAATAATATATATGAAACTGTAAAGTATAATAATTACATATAAAGACAAATTTAATATCCTATAGGTATATAGAAATTGTGATAAACGTACCTACGTATAATGTTTGATAATAAATGTTTACGGCATATGCATTAAATGAAATGCTTTAAGATTGGGCTGTCTTTTTTCTGTAGAACTATATAGATCCCTATCATTGTCCGAATAGAGTTTATATTGTAAGGTAAAAACTCCATGAACGGAACATGAACGGAAACCGTCTTTCTCTATTATACCATATGTTGCGGAATGTCTTTAAAATGTCGTGTTTCTCCCTAATTCATTAATTATTGTTATGCCACCCACCGTCGCGTGCATCGAATAATACTTGAAACAAAACATATTTCCATGAAAACTTGCAAATGTGAACTCTTTGTCTTTAACGTAAGAAGAAAAGAAACGCTACAGAAACGTTGGCTAAATAGGATTTAGAAGAAAATTTTCAGTTAACATTGCAAAAATGACTCGTAAACTTGTTACTAAATTCGATTTTAGGTAGACAATAATGTGCGATGCGTTCAACCAACAGTAAAGTATAAAATAAAGACCGTTTAGGTTTAAAAACCTTTGTTTATTATGGCCCTTATAATCAATATATACCATTATAAATCAAAATATCTGGTATCTTCATGTTGTCGGATTTCAGCGTATAACAATAAAACACGTACCTAAACGTTGCTTGGTTATAACGGGTGGCAGAGTTCAACGACCTAAGCGGGTTCTGCTCTGGCACCACAGTCCTACCTAGGATGAACTAGATATTCTCCTGTCCCTGCAACCACGTATGGTACTTCGGCGTCGGGAGGTGAGCGGGCCTACAGCTCCGCCACCAAAGAAGAGAATTATTAGTAAACTTTAGATTAGGTTTAACGGTGGCAACCGATTGCGCAACGGGAAGTGCGTGTGCCTGCACCTCCGGTACTTGTCTGGAAAATAGGAGGGTGCTGTACGTGCACCCGGGGCAGCTCACCCAAAGCACTAGCCTTTTGAGAACCGGTGGAAGTCTGTGCAAACGGGCTGATCTGGGGTTAGGACCTGACTGCGAGGGTACTTGCACAGGTTGTAATGCTCTTCTCGTATACTCTAAGAGCCGGTAGGGAGGGTCACTATAATCAAAACTTATATTGATAGAAATTAATGGGGCTGCCCTACTTGGTCTACTGCAAAGATATCCTGCCATTTCCCGAATAGAAGGGTAGACAGAACCAATGTAATCACTGACATAGTATACTTAAAAACTTGTGTCCAATAATTGGCAGGCATTTGCGATAATAAATGTGTACTTTTCAAGGGGCCACGTTTATATAGCTACCACTTTCCACTATTATGAACAATCTGACTGTTTACCAGTTTCAATATTAATCATTGAAAAACGTTTGTAGCACATTATCCTACGCTGTTAGATGCGAGGAAAACAATATAATTATAGTACCTGTAGTCAAGTGGAAACTTCAAAGTTTAAAGTGTCTCATAACTCACTGACTACGACCGACCGCCCGCCTACACCCAATACTGGAAATCACACGCGTGACTGCGCTGGTGAAATCAAGTTTCTGATTGTACCTAGATATCTTAAATAGGTGAATAAGTAATTCCTGACTTAGTTTATAACGAACTAATTAGTATATTTATATAACATAGAACATACCGCATCATTCTAGCACTCATGGACATTGTATAAAGGTTTTACTAAAGCTACCAAAATAAGAACACTTTTACATTTTTAGATTATTTTAAAGTGATGTTCCTCACGTGTGAGCGGATGGTTGTTCAATACTGTCTTCCATAGAAAGCTAAAGCTCATCGACCGATCACGAATACAAGAAGATACAAACCGACGAATAATTACTCAAACTGTCGACTAATTTCGAGGGAATAGCGTAATAAGCAACCCTGCGTGTCTTTTTTCATTTCGTGCCTTGCACAGCGTACAGTCACGGCACGAGAAGGCGTAATATAGCCAAAGCAAATAAAACTGTAATTGGGAACTGCCGCAGTTCGTTCGTTTACTATACTATACTTATATACTATGTAGAGTAAATATACTATACTATACGAATAAAAAGGCTTAGTTTCAATAACTAGTATATATGTACACCTTTGCAACTGCCAGAAGGAGACTCCTTAAATGAACAATGCAAACGACCCTCCATTAGTCACGGTTAAGCAACGGGTAAGTCGAAACCATTCCACTAGTTGCTCGGCAGTATGAAGCCAGCCCTCTTGCTGTGTTGTGCAATTTACCCAGTGTTCAACGAAACCCTGTGTTTTTTTAAATGTTAAATGAAACGTAACTTATATTATATATTGTTGTTACCGCAAAACTTTAATGTGAATTAATTGTGACAAAAAGACGAAGTCGGTAAGTTCAGAGCACAAATGTACATTCTAAATATTTTAAAGAAAATAACACTTTTTTGTTTATTTACAGTTTTAATACAATGCTAAAGAATTATAGTCACGTTTTAATTTAGTATGATTGTTTCATTTATACTTGTCACATATTTTTAAGTTCATAAGTAACTTTGGCGCCCAACGTGGGTCCAAGACAAAATTAAAACTGCTAATTCGAAATCATGACGTAGAACTTTTATTCCCCGTATGCAACAAGAAAATGACATCTCAAACAAAGCGAACTAAAAATGTGGATGATGTTTGTTTCTCTTTGTATGAAATGATTTAATCACACAAGTATCTAACATGTAAATCATAGTGTAATTTTACAATCTGACGCTCTGAATGCTAATTAAATCCACAAAATAATAAATAACAATCGATGGCTGATTCTCTTTATATTTTAAATAACTTTAAACTTTTGGTGCCACATGTCGTAGATCTTCTTCTTAGCGTGTCGACTCTGGCGTTTATGTTTGTGAGGATGTTTACTTATATCATAGAAATGAAATAGATACAATAATAATATCATGTGAATTGTAAAAAAAACCAAAAATTGGAAACACAGCCTTGCTCTATTATATGCATTATAATAAAGTCTTAATTTCCTTTATTAAACATTTATTTTTTTTATGAAATTAAATTAAATGACGACCTCGGTGGCCCAGCGGTAACACTACGAGCACTAGATGCGGAGGTCCCAGGTTCGATTTCCGGTAAGGACAATTTGGGAAACGCACTTTTTTAAAACGGTCCGGATCTGGATGTGCAGTGACTCGGAATGAATTCGTTGCTGTGAAACTCATATCCAGTCCAGGGATCTTCCTAATTTGAAACCATACCTGGTTTTGATTCCTGTAGTTGTAGGGCACTACCATTATTATTAGTATATCTATTTAGACTGTCGTCTCACTCAGATGATTTATTATTATTATTATTAAGGCCTGTATTAACAAACAACTGGCTCCCAGTACTAGGCGAGTTCTTAAAAACGCAAACTGTAACTCAAGCTCTCCCGTATTAATAAATTACAATCATCGGCATCTTCGAGGATACCACTTCGCTGATCAAGACTAAGTTTCAAGATCAAGATTGAGTTCTTAGGTTTTCACGATTGTTACACATAGGAAATGAAACTATTTTTTTTATTTATATTTAAATCGAGGACCAACAGTCGAGCGAAGACGAGAAGAGGTGTTACAGATAAGATCGGAAGAGTCCTCAGGCATGCATCTATCAAGACCTATTTCAAGCCCCTGAGGAAGATTTCTCAGTTCCTGAGACCCGTGAAATATAACATCCCCTTACAGGATGCAGGAGTTTACAAGCTTGACTGTGGATGCTATCTCTCTTATATTGGACAAACAAAGCGAAGTATTTGTACCCGCGTCAAAGAACATATGTCAAACACCGTCACGTAAACAAGTCTGCAGTCTGCGAGCATGTCATGGATAAACCTACACATTCAATGAAGTTTGACAAACCCCAGGTTCTTGCAAAAGAAGTCCGTTATCTACCCAGGATGCTGCGAGAGACCATTGAAATTAAAAAACATCCTAATTTCAACAGGGAAGATGGTTTCTCCGTACCACCAGTTTGTGATCCAGTATTTCCTCTAATGAAAAATCCCAAACAGACATAAGACTGCAGTACTAATTAATATGTTTTAGTTTATTCTAATTTCTATAATTAATTAATAATAAATTGAACTTAATAAAAATTCATTCAATAAAATAATTTGTAAAACCTAATGTAGCGTAAATTGGAATGTTTCTTTGTAAAATTAAAAATAAGGTATTTATTTAATAACTATTGTAACTATATTGAAAAAATAGGGTGGTTTGCATCAATATTAGACATAACTGGTTGAAGACTGTACTACCTCAGTCAACCGTGACCATGGGGCCTGTAAAGGGCCCGAAACGTCGGTTTGTTTGAAAAAACAAATATACGCGATTTAAATCCGGAAAAATAGTTTCATTTCCTAAGACTAAGGATTTCAATGATCAGGGCTTTGAGGATAACGATATTGAACTGTAGCTCTAGTGGAAGTTTCAGCACGCCCGGAAAGTCGAGGTAAATAAAAATATGTTTTTAAACACGATTAAGTCCCGATTTTAAAACCAAATAAATAGAAATTTTGACTGGAAGTCTCAAATGATGAATAACCGTTGCACGTCAGCGGTTGCGGACTTGCGTGACTTTTATTAATAAAGACAATTGGCGCATGAGACCTTTCAAATCAATTCAGAAGTACGGGCCTAAGTTAACTTACTTATCAACTTATGTCAGGGTAACGGGAGCATTAGCAGATATTTGCGATTTAAAGCTTTGAGTGGCACTGCAATTGTTATGGACAGGCGTGTAGCTTACCATCAAGGCGCACGACTTGTTATTATCATAAAAAGAAAAATTACAGGGTATTTATTTGAAAAAGTATGAGTAAGTTTATGTATTTTTAAAGTTATATATATGTCATCGTAATCACTATATAATGAGTGAATCGCTGTAGGTGCCTATATACTCGATGTCGTAAAAAGCGATATGGGCCGTTCGCGTGCCACAGCCTGCAGGAGACGTCGCTTGAACGATATCGAATGTTTTCAATGAAACCTATACTTTGGTTAATGGAAGCGCTTTGTAGTTACTTTCATGACAAGGAAGACTAAGAAAGTCAATTTGTTTAAGTATTTTTTTATTTGCAAACAAATATAGGCACAAAAAATACATGAGTAATAAGTACATACATACTGATTACTGCACCCCTGTGGGGTGAAGTAATCAATTATTGATAAAGATAATATTTAAATTGTAAAAAAAAAAAATAATTAGGAACAAATACATATACATATATCAGTACAGAATACTAAAAAAACCGACCTCAAAAGTACGTGGAATTATGTCTATTTGCTAAGTTTTATTGAAATATCCCCTAGTTCGCCACTATACGGGACTTGACACTGGAGATAATAAAAATAGGTTCTCACTACGACACTACTCAAAATATATTGAGAGAAAAGCGCCTTGAATTGGAGAAATAGCAAAATCAACCATTAAAGTAATTGCTCCTAAATTAAAGTTAGGCGCTGTTTATAAAAATGAATCTTCATGCGTGAACAGCCCCCTTCGAGGTGGATGATGTTCTTCAAAATGAAATGGGACCAATATGGAAGTACCCCCTTTCCAACAACAAAAAGAATCATAAAAATCGGTTTACAAATACCGGAGTTATCGCGTAACATACATACAACAACAAAAAAAAATATTACTGTCGAATTGAGAACCTCCTCCTTTTTGAAGTCGGTTAACTAACATTAATAGACTTTAGATCATTAAATAATCTTAAAATTACATATCAGAAACTGGACTATTTGGGTTTAAAGGAGAGTTCATGAAGTGTCCCACACTGTAGTAACATCCATTTAACAAGAGAGACCTCAGTTTGGTTTTAAACACGTTGTCACTTTCCACTTTCTTGAGGGCGTCTGGTATTTTATTATAAAGTAATATGCATCTATAGAGCGGGCTATCTCTAAACATTTCCAATTTTGGAGTTGGTAATACGAGCTTTGCGTATTTCGACGTGTGCTTTCTACGAATTCAAAAAGACGCAACTGTTGTCTTACAAACATGGCAGTTACTTTTCAAGATGTATATATAGACGGATGAGTTAAAATTTTTTCGTTTATAAAATGTGGCCTACATGTATCTCTTGGGCGTGTATTGTTTATAATGCGTAGGCATTTCTTTTGCATGATAAAAATATCATTCGCTTCGGTGCTATGGGCCCACAGAATAACGCCGTAGCGCCGTAGCGTAGCCACGCAGAGGCATATGCATAGTATGCGGAGAGTGCACATTCGCGTTTGGTGTTGGCTTTTAGAACGGTTAGTGCGTAAATAAACTTGGACAATTTAGATTTGGTCATCAATATGGATTTTCCAATTAAAAAAAAATAAAATAAAATAAGAAGACTTTATTGTTCAACGCTACAATAAGACATAAAAACTTAAAATAGTGGCCTAAAATCTAAATCAGTGTTGAAGAAAAGGTAACAGCCTCAGCAATTTGCTAGTTTTCAGGCTTGTACATAATGTAAAGTACAAGTCAAATACGTTTGTCGTTGTAGACACCGCAGTATACCGTTTCTAATTAAGTATATAATTAAGAAATCACGTCACTCACCACACCACAATTATACACTATTAACTTAGTAGGAAGTAAGTAACTTCGTAGTAGTCATTTAAATGTGAATCTAATGTTATTCCTAATAGTGTAAAATGTGTTGTTTCTTCTACATTTCACATTCAGACTATTTGCAATTTTATTCAAATGTAATTATTGCTTTTGATGTGGTCGAAATTGAATTATTTTGAAATTTATTTCTAGATTGTGTTTCAGAAGCAGTGTTTCACAATATTAAAAGAACCGAATGAATGGATGTAATAAATAATTTGAATTTGAATTGTTAATTTTGGTAATACTATTGTGGTCTATGTTCATACATTTAAATAATAATGATGCATTATCGGCTAACATTACACAAAACGTGTTTGAAACTTTAGGTAGATCATTGATGTAGACTAACAACAGGGTACATCCTATAACGCTACCTTGTGGGATGGAGTAGTTCAGCTCGCCGGAGTTATCATCAAGGTGGTCCACTTGGACGCATTGCTTACGGTTAGATACCTACGTAGGATTTGATCCATTTGAGAGCGTCGCTCCTTATGCCTACTTCGTGCAGCTTGTTGAGTAGGATTGAATGTGAAACTCTGTCATATTATGCTTTTGACATATCGAGAAGAATTCCGATTGCATTGTGTTTGCCATTGGTGTAGGTCAGAATCTCTTGCACATATTTGAGTACTGCCTCAGACGTAGACCGTTTTTTCCTGAACCCGTGTTGATTGTCATTGAACATTATAATATTTTTCTAAGAAGTTGTACATTCGGTTAGTCATAGTTTTTTCAAATAGTTTAGATAAAGTTATAGGTTCTTACACTTAGGTATATAATAAGCACTTATTGTACCCTTTGATAATTATTTATTTTTTTATCCATTCCGTTACCCAAGGTAGCCGGGAAGACATTACAGTCTAGCACTTGTCGTTGTCATTGTTTGTTGTTTGTGTATTAAACTGTACTACTTGTTGTAATACTTGGGGACATGGTAATCATTTGCACTATTTTCCGCGGTTCATTTAGGGAATTCATTGATATTATTTAAAATTCTAGAAGTGTTTTTTGTACTCTATGAAATTATAAAAATTAAAAAAGAGTCGGCTTAAAAACTAACGAACGGGAGAGAAGGTATTTTATTACAAATATTAAACATAATGCATTGAGAATTGCTGACATTGCCATAATTTCCCCATTTTATACGTTAACTTACATTTCGACCGGGTTTAGCTTAGTTAACAACTCCAGTCATACATAGTTCACGCCCGAGTCCCACAAGATGGGTAGACAGAGACCACGGAACGCCACTTTACCCTATCCTGACACAACTCTCGAGCCTCACATACATCAACTAGGTACCTTTTCATACAACTTCTTTTATTCTTGTTACTCCAACCACGGTTTCGATAAATCCTGTGTTTTGTAAAGTAATGCATTCTACTTTTACTCGTTACAGGTTCGAACTCTTAAATGCTATTGTAAAAAATCACGCTACTTCGCCCTGAAAATCACAAAACAAAGTATATTAAAAAAAACAATTGACAGAACAAATTAGACAATCCATTTAAAGTTTTCACGTTGAATATGCGGTGAGGTTCCGCTGCATTACTATAAACAACAGCATGTCGTGATTTTTCATAGCTCGTTGGCTTGCATGAATAATTTCTAACGTAATGAAGGCCGTGACTACGTTGCCGATGCGGAATTATGACCTCGTCCCACCCCACCCTTGCGACAAATTGTTTCAAAAACTTTTAGTCGTAATTCTCTTTGCAATTTGATCGTAATGCTGGAAGTATTTAGGTACCTATACTATTACATTATTAAAGTAAAACGTTGACGGATTCCATTCAATGCGTACGCACACATCTGTCAAAACTGAATATGGCATTTACAAAAGCAGGCAGCCGGGAGGTTTTGCCAAGTGGCGAGATTTGTGAGAAAGTAACGATGAAGTTACTGAAGAAAATCTGCTCGAAATTTGCAGACAAATTTTTAATTTCTTGTAGGCTTAAACATTGAAAGCTGCACTAGATATCTTTAATGTATGTTATATTTCTTGCTTAATAGCCCAATAAACATGCCCCTGACATGGATCCAAGATGAACTGATAATCAATATAAATTGCCGCTGCGCACGGAACTGTTCATAACCCAAATCGGCCGATCGCTATCTGTACGTCTCATGACTAATAGTCGACGGTAGAGTATGCAATACGCCTTGAAATGTTAACCATGTTCACTGGGTTCATCACGATAAATTCGTTCTGCTTTTATTAGGTACTTCATTGTACCTGTAATTGTTATGTGACCGAAAGAGAGAGAGAAAACCATCTTAACCTTACGATGGCTAATTTCACTTAAAGGAAACATTCCCTTATTGTTCTTCGCTAGTTTTTTGAAAATCTTACCTGAGCCGGGAGTATAAACATCTAAATTTGCAAAAAGTAAAAACACACAATTTTATTTTAATAAAATGAATAAGTATAAACTCGTTGGGTCTTACAATTGACGACGTCCTTTGAATATAATATTTCATTGACTCTATCACGAAGGACGTAGGCATTAACCACTAAATATGCAAATTAAAACCTTTAAAGATTTTTTGTTTAGTTTCATTTAGTTATCATTGCCCATATTGATTAGTGCAACAAAATAGCTAATGTTTTATTTTAGTTGGTTTGTTTCTGGGTTCAGACAAGCATTTCAAAAAATTTGTGAATGAAGTTATTTGTAATAAGAAAAATACAAGAATATTTCCTTATGCATGCAAGGTTAGTTCCCCACATGTACCTTTGATTTTTTCCACCCTGTACTTTATTTTGGTTCCTGTGGGATACATATATATGTTTTATTAATAACACTAAAGGAGAGGAATGAAAAAAGTTAATTGGTGGAGGGGAAATACTATATTTTTAGCGGCATTACAACCTTATGAAAATAAACAGTTTTAAGTAACAAATTTTAAATTTCTATTTCTATGTATATGTATAATCGGTTACATTACTTGGTCACAAATATTCTAAATTACTCTAGGAACAATTAGCGGCCATGCTATTGGACAAATTTATTATATTTACCTACTAACGTTCAGCAAATATTGAAGTTGTTAATCCATAAAAGTGGCTAAAGTTCTTCGAATGTTTATTTTCAGCAGGCCTATCTACATTGGCAATGACTGTGGTATATGTTTACCCACACCAATGATGTGTTTGTGTATATTCCAGGTTGAAAAATGGGTCGCGGTAAAGAACCAGAACTGCCTATCAGCAACCCGTTGGAGGCGAAGAAATACCGCGACGAGGCCGCGGGCCATATCAAAGTGGGGAACTACGAGCGAGGACTCTCGTCTTTGAACAAGGTAAGCCCATTGAAGTAGATATGCGTACTGGATAATTCTCAAGTTGCACTGATGCACTTGATTTTACGAGAATAACATTGTCAACAAAAGCAACGTTATCTAGCCTCATAGCGTCTGCCCTGCCCCTTAAGATGATCTTTTTTTACTAAAGCAAGTGGCGAGATGAACAAGTCGTGTTCCTGATGGTAAGCGACACGCCGGTCCATAGTTGCAGTACCACTCAGAGCTTTACAACACAAAGATCGCCACTGCGCCCGTCACCCTGAGACGTAATTAAGTTGATAAGTCTCATGTGCCTGTAATTTATTCAAACGTGGCAGCGAATAGGTATTGGAAGCGCGACACAATAAATTTAAATTGCCTTCGTCATACCTGTATAACCGTATGTTAAAACGGTTCAAACAGCCACTGGATTTCCGGGGGGACTACAGGATCCTCGGTAAAACCAGGGTACGGCGGGCGTCCGAGCCAAGCCCTCCGCCAGTCACGGGCGTCTCTTGTAGACCTGGACTTGGGTATTGACTCGCCGGGGATTGTGGTAGCTACAGAAACGGACATGTTCGTCTGCTCCTGAAGTATGTGGCCGGGGCGTCTGTCTCGCGCGCAGCTAGCGCGACTTACCTACCAGCGGTCTAGACGAGGGCCTAAGTCGCGGAGATGCGTGTGGCACCTGGTTAGCCCCTTAAATTGGAGACTATGTCCGGACATTGTCACAGGACACTGCAACCGATGTCTCTGGCACTTGCCCGGAGAGCTAATAAAGGACGAACTAGACATCCCGGTCCCTCCAGCCGTGTAGATTTCTGGGAACTCAAGAGAAGCTTCGGCGGCAGGAGGTGCGTGTAGCGACAGCTCCGCCACCGGAGTGGAGATTTGGTAGTCGACTTTATAGTCAACAACTTAACGGTGGCAACTGTTAGTTAAGTAGAAAAAAGAGCGTGGCAACAGCTGCGGTACCTATGTGGAAAATAGGGAGGGTACTGTACGGGTACCCGGGGCGGAACCGGATGAAGTCCGTGACAACGGTCTGTCCACGGATTAATCTGTACTCAGGACCCGAATTTATAAGGTCCCGTGCTGGCACAGGTTTCGCCCTTCCAGCATAACCAGATATGCATAACCAAGAGGTTAATAAGGAGGGGCACTATAATCAAAACTTAAATAAAAAGATACGGGGCTGTCGATAACATAACGGACACAATCGACATCTTTCGATTTGTTCTAGTACAAATTCAAAGATAAGGGTTAAGTATCAAAAAGTTACTAATTAACTCGAGTTGGGTGTGTCAATTATGTATAAGTTGAGAGGGTTCTTGAGAATTAGTTCGGGCGCCAGTGAAAGGGTTGTAACCCTAACTAGCCGTGAACAGGTTCACGGCAAAGAAATGGGAAACTTCTGGTCCACAAAATTTATTAAAGAAGTAAAATTAAAAGAACACAAAAACTGAATTACAGATATAGGTACATGAAGGCTGTAGACTTATAAATTATTACACATGATTTATCTTATTTAATGATTTTAAACGTAGTAAAGAACCAAAATCAGCGATTACTCGCGATGGAATTTGAAACAGCTCCGACTGTTGTGACGGTCGAGCTGAGAGTGACCGTGGTACGAAAACAAAATGAGAAAGTGAAGGAAGATGGAACAATTCAAATTTAAAATTTAAATACAAGTAAAATAAAAAAATTATAGGATACAAGCGGAGAGAGGCGATACAAAAAGGTGAGATGACGGTGAAAGGAGGTCACACCGTCACAAAGTAGTCCATATAATAGGTAGAATAGATAGAGAGGTAGGTAGAAACCTACAGAACTAAATAGAAATTTAGTTCAGCAGCCATTAACTCGAACTTTGAAACAACACAGTAACTAAACAACAGTACAGCGTGTAATTAGCTACTTTCCGTTTCATCTCAGTTTAAGGGTTCGCTTTGGGCAATAGGTATGGATTTTATGGACTCATGATGAAAACAAGTTTGTGAACAAGTTTTCGACCTATTTTGTTTCACGTGTACAACAAATGGTGGATTTATGGAATTGCGGAGAACTGCCGACACCGTATCTTGGAAATGGTTAGTGAAGTTGATACTCAACTGTAGGTGTCGCAAGAGGGTGCAAAAACACATCCAGTCACCATGACGACCACAGCCCGAGCGTCGAAATCGATGTCTTTTTACACGCCTCTCCACATTACATAACATCCTATCCCATTGCTCTTCAAAAACGGACAATGGAAGGTATCGACACCGCGAAACTTCAAGCGATATCAATTCTTGGTCCTAATAAAGAAGCCGAGGTCCTGCAAAGCTTCGTCCGCATAGACATCGGAGATGAAGAGGAAGAACCTGCGGCCCCGAAGGCTTCCATCAGCAAAAGAGCGCCGCCGTCCGCTGTTAAGAAACATGATGATTCTGAAGGAGATAAAGATATACCGGTCAATGGATGGAAAGAGAGGAAAGTGTCTATTAAACCCAGGAAGAAGAGTGCTAAAAGAAAACAGAAACGCGAGAGGCGACATCGCGAGGAAGAGTTGTATACTGATAAGGACAGAGCCGCAGCTGTGGTAATGGGATCGAAAGACATCAAGCAGTCGCTCAGCCAGAAGGACAAGGCCGAGAGAAGCAGCGCGCTGCAGCTGCCGGCAGAGGCTGACGCGGGGACGCTGTTAGCGCTTGCACGGGCTGAAATGATGAGAGAGCGCTACCGAACTGCTTTAACGTTTGTAGATAAGGTATATTGTTGTACATTTAGAGGGAACGTAGTTTTGCTGCTTGACTCGGGCAGAGGATTCGCCCGCCTGATATCTTTAATTGAGAAGGATTCTTTGTAGATATCAGTCGAATGGGTAAAGAGTAGGTCAGCATTGAATAAAGTATGTTGAGCAGATTTTCAACAAAAAAATAAGTCCAAATCTTTTGGTTTTATTGGTTGGCCGATTAAATTAACAATAATAATAACATTGAACAAAAAATAAAACATACCAAAATACAGCAATTTTGTCACCTATATACCAATATATTATCATTCCAGGCAATCGAACTAGCACCGGAAGAGAAGGCAGCCTATGTCGCCCGCAGCCAATGTTACCTGCTTCTGGGCGAACCTCATTCTGCTCTAGCAGACGCCGAAACAGCACTTAAAATGGATCCGAAGGACGCCAAGGCGCTTCTGCGGAAGGCTGAAGCGTTATACTATTGTGGAGAATTCGAGCTTAGCTTAGTGCACTACCACAGGGGATTGAGAACGAGACCTGACTTGTACGAGTTTAGGTTGGGAGTGCAAAAAGCTCAGGTGAGATTTTTCCTATTTAGATGGATGTAGTGACAAATCCCTTTACTAAAAAATTTACTGCAACACGTGTCATGTATGAGTAAAACGGAGTACGTTTTCGGCAAAAAATTAGGCAATTTTTGTTATCTTTTCTAAATAGTAAAACAATCTTATTGCAAATTCTTGTCAGCTAAAGGACACCAACGTAATATTGCCACAACGCGTTTCAGGAGGCGATAGAAAACACAATCGGTTCTGTAAAACCGGTGAAGAAAAAGAAGACGTCGAAACGCTCCACGTCTAAAGCATCGCGTCCCGTTCTCGGTCAACTCATGTCCGACAAGTTGTACCTAGAGAACTTGCTCAAGAACCCCGACCTGGCCATCGCGGACAAGAAAAACGAGGTCGTCATGAAGCAGGCTGAAGAAGCAATACGCTTCCTTGAGAACAGAGAAGAATTTTGGAGACAGCAACAGACCGCTAAGCGACATTAATTATGTACTTATTTAAGTATTCATTACATATTTATTAATAATAAAAATAATATTATTAATACTTTTATATATTGTGTTGATAACTATGTTCTCGTACTGAGTAACGACCCTTGTGACATGAAATGGGCGGCCCACCGAATCGTTTATTCGGTGGGGCCACCGAATTGTTCCTTTTACACAGGACATCCACGACACGACAGAAAATAAGAATTTGGTAATCTGTATGTAGGTACATCACGCAGACAATAGACTTACAATGATTTAATACTTTTTTTTATTAAAGTGCTGACTAGGAAATAGTGCAAACAGTGTAAGCTTACACAAACGTAAACTCAAAGGTTACAGTAAACATTATTGCATATAGTTCCACCTCGATGAATTCCACAGTCGCTAATCGCAGTTTATGTAGTATAGTCTGTTCCAATTCATTTTGAACAAAAAGTAAACAAACCTGTTTGGTTAAAATTCTAAAGCAATCACTCAATAAATCGAATAAGTAACACTTTCACGTAAATGTCGAAGATTTTGACTAGATATATCATCACTTTTTCCTACAATATTCATTTGAATAGCATCGTAAAATCGTATTTGAAAAATGGTCGTTTAGAAGTGAGGTTATTATTCATCTATAATTCTATGACTTGCCTATGGTTGCATAGTGCTGTTCGAAAAAAAAAACCGGTTTAATCAATTAAAGTTTAGTATTCGATTATTAAATCGAACAATTCAATCGCAATCGAACGAGTATCTAGCGTAAGGATTTGAAGGATTTAAACATTTTGACTTACAATTATATGGACGTCGGGTCCGCGCTAAAAAGTGTCCGAACTTATAGGGCGTTAACATCGTATACAGAGCGTCATTCACGCTTTAGTCTTCGTTTGTTTCTTCTGACAGCGAAGCAAGCAAAATTAGACAGTACTGCGATGACATTACAATCTAAATTCAACGTTTTAGCTTTTTCATATTCCTTTACATGTCACTACGTTTAAATAGGTTTACTTGGGACATTTTTTTCGTGGTTTTTGTATTAGACCCACCCGTCGTCCATTTATTTGTAAGTCAATGGATTTAAATTGAAATTTTAAATATGCCTAAATAGGTTATGTAAGGAAAACCGCTAGTATAACTCAATTGAACAAATCGATTCATTCAATTGATTTGTAGTTGGCGTTACAATTGGCCACCACTAAACCGTCTATGGTCGGGTCAGTGACTTGTTTGTTTACTTTTTGTTCAAAATGGATTGAAATGAAGTATTGTATTTAGTAGCAGTAGAGTTCCTTGGGAAAGAGTTCGTCCAAAGAAGTACTGCCACCTTACCTATTTCTGCCGCCAAGCAGTAGTGAGCATTACTGTGTTCCAGTTTTGAAAGGTAGGTGTGCCGGTGAAATTACGGGCACACGGGATTTGTCAACTTATCTCAGGGACGGGCGCAGCGGCACTGCTCCTCAGATCTTTGCGATTTAAAACTCCGAGTGACACTGCAACTGTTATGGAAAATTTCTTGTGTGGACACCAAGGCGTCTACTTCTTTGCGAGTAGAGTAGACAGAACACGTGGCACAAGATTGCAAGAGGTAGCATTTTGTTGTTCCAATCAATTTTATAAATATAAAAAATGATTATCAACATTTATCCAGATTATTCTGATAATTAAAAAAAATGGCCTCTGTTGCCGAACGATTACCATGACTGCCACGCAGAGGTCGCAGGTTCGGTCCGGTAGAAATATTTGTATGGCCTATATTTATTTCTCTCGCGAGTTTGGGTCTTAGAGGATGGAAAAGTTTCCATAGTCTAAGGTTTGGGTGTAATTTGTGGTTGTCTATGTGTGTCCATGACACCCGCGACACAGGGTTTCCTTAGTTCGGGGCAATGTTGAGTGTGTGCGTTATTATTATTATTCTGATAATTATCACTTCGAGCCCTGGTTAAAATCAATTGAATAAATCTGAAACAAAATAAAACCAGGACATATTAAAAGAAATAACATTTTATTTGTTCAGAGGGGCGTCGATCTCATCGCAAACTTATAAATAGAAGCTTACATAACTCTACCCATCTCGTTTCAGACATACGCTACGGATATTCAAATAAAATTAGTCGCTCTATCAATAAGAAAGACACTCGTCATTATGTACAATATTTACATATACTAATTAATCACATACTCTTATATCAATAATCATAAACTTGCCTCTTCCATTGAAAAACCGTAACGTTGTAAATCCTACATAACATTGTTCGGTGTCATTACACTCTCTCGACATCATTCTGAAACTCCTCTACTATATATCTACACCGATAGTATCGAGTACCTAAACTAATTTAACGGGTCTAAAAGTATTGTTACCCCTTTTGCAGTCAATGGAAGAGAGAAAGTGAATTAATTGGTTTAACATCAAAATCGTATGCCTACATAATCGCGCAACGTACGTAGTTACAAAACGGAACTATTTCTCCGAGGAATTGATATAACACACAATTTGTAGACATCTGCACTGCAGATTGGCATATACAAATAGCATGCATTACATTACTACAGATAGTGTACTTACAACGGCCCCGCGAGGAGAATAATACTATATATACTAAACAGGTTTAATAATCACCCTACGGTGGTGTTCATTTCATCAAACGTAAGGAAACGTGTGAGGTTAATGAACATGGACTGTCAACGGACTATCAACCGTATGACGAGTAGATAAGGTCATCCGTGCTATAAAACTGACACTAGTGAAAGTGATTCAAGTTAGCCCGATTGATATTTTACGCATTACATAAGTAGCATCGTATGTACATTTTGCCATTTCAGCACATTCACTTATCGTATAATCATATCGTTTTAAAATGGAAAGAATCATCAGTGCATGTTAAATAACAACGACTCGGTTCAATCGACTATAATACTGTGTATGTACTTTACGCAAACATCGTTATTCCAGTTCAATGTCTGTAACAAAACCTCGGATCAAGAGATCATGTAATAAATACCTTAATTCTGCATTATTTCAAAAAATACCTACATATTTCAATCGAAATCAGCTTAATAATTATAATAGTGAAATATTCTATGATCTATAATACAATTATCGTTCAGAGTCGTAACACTAGTTTATAAGTATATCCGTATAAGCTATATTTACAAGTTTCGCACGGGGCTAGGAAACGTTTAGTCGATTTCGACGATATGACATCGTCCAACTTGCTACTTATATTATTACACGCAATGCGTCATTTTACAAAATAATGAAGGCTATTATTTTGCAATAAACAAATCCATTTTGATTTCAATGTAATCTAATCTGGCATTATACTTTTCTCCCAGGGAATCGCATTCGTGTTTATTACTATCGCACGCAAACCAGTTATATGGTTCTCGCAGCTCTCGTGCACTAAAGTAAATCAATTTGAAGAGAAATATTAGAAAAATATCAGACTAAGATCCACTAGATCGCACCGGCGGCGGTATTTGCTTTTGCCACACCAAGTTGAACGCGATGTCAATCGAAATAAAATTCCGAAGGCGTCACTGCGGTATTTATTATGCTCCTATCAACGGCGTCTTCTATTTCCTTGATTACGTAATTGAAATCCGTTGCATACAGTGCAGATTAGTGGACGCGTACAAAGCGACAGTCGCAATCAATTAATAAGCAACACACCACCTACCAAAGGAAATTACAAATGATCCTTATATTACGACAGTCGGTTAACTGTACATATTGACAATAAAAATGCGGCGTCATTCAATAACGCGATTCACACAGACACAACGCGACACTATGACAATCGCACAGCAACGCAGATCCGAGCTTCTTTTTCAATATCAGGCCCATTCGTCACATTAACGACCACCACTATGTAGACCGAGTCAAATATTACTTTATATCTTCAGTCCAGTCTTAAATGTCGAACCAGTGTTTGAACCGTACTCGGTGTTAGCTACTCAACGACCTGGCAGGTGGACACTGCCGCGCTACTGCGATATCTTGATCTAAATTCTTATTCCCTATTGACTACAGACTTACAAGGTAGTAGTGAACACGTCGCGTACCCCGTTTCGGTTAGGAGGTACTATAATCACATGAATTTAAGCGAGATCAGTGCTCAGCAGGGTAGCGCATACAATATTACATAATACAAAACGGTTATATTCGAGGAAATGCAGCTTGCACACAATTGTTCTTTTACGAAGCGGTCGGTTTCTCCGCTGGCGGGTTAGCACTTGAGAACGTCAGTGGGGTGTCTCCGGGGCCCTCACGGGCACCGGGGGGGCCCTGCGCTAGTCGGCCTCCTCGGGCGGACGCCGGTACACGGGGCCGAACTTGGCCATGTACTTCCTCACGAACATCTTGGCCTTTGAGCGCACCGAGTCCGTCACCACCAGCTCTTCGACAGCCCGGCAGTGCTTCAGCTCCTTCAGCATCACGAAGTGGGTCAGCTATCGAACAAATGCACTAGTTATCTTTACATCAAACGGTGTAGACCTATCAAGTTCAGTAAAATCCTAATTATTGACCATTCTTGGCTGATGCGAACAGAAGAAATAGATGCCAGCTGATCATCAGATCAGCTGGCAACTGTTTCTTCTGGGGGACTGTTTTGTTACTCACATATATAGGGTGTAAAAACACCCTTAACTAAAACGAGAAACACATATTATTCTTCCCATAGTTACTATTATTTTCTTGTATGGGGCCATGTCTAGAAACCAGATAGTTAATGAGATAATGACTATCAGAGTGAATTTCTTTTTTCTTTTTTTTACGAAATCTATTGAAATCTATTTTGAGATGTTATTAATTATTAGTAAACTTATAAAGAAAAAATATTTTTTGTTCTAATTATTAATACAAAGCCACCTCACAATTTTTTCTATGTGCTTATTTGTTGGATCTTTGTAATTAGTACTAATAACTAATATGCAGTACATATAGTATATAGTACAGACATTCTGACAAAAATAAAGCATTTTGTATTGTATTGTAATGCACGTGACTGTTTCAACAAGGTTTTGTGTTACGGTTCGGCTCGTGGAAATGCATCCGAGGCACTTCCACTTTACAAGATTGAATATCCGCAGTTCAGTTCTGTTCTCGATGTGGTATAAGAAAACCTACGTTTGAAAGTACGTGCTACAGCCAAAGTTCTACGGGTACCACATAACCATCGCGCTCGGTATTTGACTGCTATCAGACTGAACGCGGATTGTGAACACACTCATGCACTCGTTGCAAGCGTTACATTGCGCGTCCTAAGTCACAGCTGTCATATAACGCCAAAAAATAAAAGTTGTTTCCCAGCAATTAATTTTGCTTAATTGGTTCGATTTACACTGTACCGTATTCTAACTTCGTTAAAAGTCTTTTTACATAATTGCAACACGTGCATATCACCTACCTTTCTGGCGAGGTGCTTAAAGTCGGCCGTACAAGTGATCCGGCCAGCCTTCGCATCAGAATGCCTATATGGGTTCAGATGCTGCACCATGACCCTGGCCATGCTGCTACGGAACTGCTCCTTGATCTTCCTGGCCACCTCGTCCGCGTCAACGGCCACGGGTGCGGCGGGTTCGTCGGCAAGGGGGGCAGGATCCGACGGTGCTACGAGAGGGGGGGACTCGACGGGTGGCACCGGCACTGACGCCGCAGGCGGCACTGGATCTGAGGCGGCCTCATCGGAGTCCGCTTCAGTGTCCGTCTCCGAGTCCACCAGGTCAGCCTGCAAACAAAGGGCCTGTGATCGAGGCCCGAACGGCTCGCGGCCCAGGAGCGCCTCGCAGAAGAACCCGACCTTGAGTGCAGCGTCGAACACTTGTCCAGGCTGCGTCTTGCTGGCCAGCAGTCGCACCTTGTGCAGCAGTCGCTCGCGCCTGCGCCGCAGTTTTTCCTTCGTCTGCTTGTACCGCTTCACTTCCATGCGACCCGCCAGCTTGTCTTCTTCCGTTCGGGGCTGCCAATTCCAAGATGGGGGTATAAAGCTTGTCCCAATGCACAGAGACAAGCAATAGGCAAAAGATAATAAATATCAAGCAATTTATATGTGAGGTAAACTCTGTTCCATTCCATTATGCCAAAAAAGTAAACAAACCAGTTTGATTAAAATTCTAAATCGATCACTCAATAAATGAATAAGTAACACTTTCAGGTGCATTTTGAAGATTTCGACGAAGATTTTTATCTTATTTGAAAAATGTTGGTTCAAAAGTGAGGTTAGTAATCAAATATAGATTTGTGAATAGCATAGTTAGTTAAAGTTTTTGTAATTTATTAAAGAAAATTTTATCACAATCGAACGAATATATAAGTGTACGATTTGAAGGAGGATTTAAAATTAGATTTCGGAAATTTTAAACTTGCTTTTTAGGTTACTTAAGAAAAAAATCACTCAGTATTGAATCACTTATTTTTTTAAAGTAATCAGCAGCGACATCGCGAAACCCATTTTACTATAGAAATTCCAGTTATTCCAACGGATTCAAATAAACAAATATATTCATTTAATTAATTAATCCATTTGTAGTTAGCAGTACAGTTGGCCGTCACTAAACTGTCTATGGTCGGGTGAATGATCTGTTCGTTCACTTTTTTCGAACATTGGATTGGAACAGGTTATAAATGCAAATTTCATTGTCCAATTCAATTCAGCGAATCACACTCCTCGTGGAAGATTTTTTTTTCAGTTCGGCGGAAAGGCTTTCTTAAGAAAAAAAAAGGAAAAACATAATAATAGACGAATCCTTAAGTTTCAAACAACATGTTCGTAAAAAAGTAGCAAAATTATTTGCATCTTTAAAAACACTATAATATCAGACCCTATCTGAAGGAAGAGATGCGCTTGGTGGTGCGTAATGCACTGATGTTATCGCATTTGAGCTACGCTGATATAGTGTGTTCCCCCTGTTTGTACAAAAAAACACTGAGGAGTGTGCAAAGCGTGCAGTATGAGACGCGTGCAGTACGCATGTATGAGATTTTGTTATGCAATACCTAGAAGAAGTAGAATTTCACCACATCTTATCGAGTGACGGCAACTTAATACCTGTACGCTCAAGTATGCGTGTTTTCTGTTCAGATTGCTGCACGACGAATGTCCGCCGTATTTGTATGATAAGTTAATTTCTAAGAAAAGTATGCCATCACTCATAGGTCTCAGAGGTCCCATGTTATGTGTACCTATGATTAGATTAGCTGGCGCAAGAGGTTGCTTTAAGTACGCTTCTGCCAAAATTTGGAATGATCTACCTTCAATATATATATACACTTTTCGCGTATGGCTACTTACACAGCAGGCTCTTGCGCTTGGAATGGATTGATTGATACTGATAGGGTTAATTATTCTAAGTTCCCATGCTCTAAAATAAACCGTCTAAAAAAATCCGGGGCGTCTGTCTCGTGAGCAGCTAGCGCGTCTTAGTAGCGATCTAGTTGTTGGCCTAAAGCGAGGAGACGCGCGGGACACGTGAGTTGCCCTTTAAGGTGGAAGCCATGTCCGGACATTGTCGCAGGACAATGTGACTGGAATCTCCGGCACTAGCCCGGAGAGCTAGTAGAGGGTAAGCTAGATATTCTCTGGTCCGTCCAGCCGCTTAGATTATTGGAAACTGGAGATACGTTGTTTTTCGGCGTCAGGCGTCGGGAAGTGGGCGTGCCTTACAGCTCTGCCACCAATGAGGAGATTAGTATTAGTATTAGGTAGTGGACTCAGAGTCGACGGCTTAGCGGTGGCAATCGCTAGTTGTGCAATGCGCAACAGGAGTGAGCGTGCCTTCAGCTCCGGTACCTATCTGGAAAATAGGGAGGGTACTGTACGTGCAACCGGGGCGGCTCACCCGAGGCACTAGCCTCTCGAAGAACCGGATGAAGTCAAGTAACGACCTGTACATTGGCTGATCTGGGGTCAGCACCTAAACTTATAAGGCTCCTGTGCGCGCACAGGTTATAGTGACCTTCTCGTATTTTCGTATTCGTATTCAGGGTAGGTAAGGAGGGTCACTATAATCAAAACTAACGTAGAAAGAAATTGAGATTATTATTAATACAAAGATCGAA
>NW_020653713.1:462970-516542 GCF_003589595.1 Hyposmocoma kahamanoa
CTTCTGCGTACTTGGATGACAAAAATCCGTGGTAGTAACCCGTTTAGCTCATGGAGGTAGTCTCGATCTCTGATGTTTCAAATAAAAAAAAAATATTGTAAATGTTATATACAAAGAGCAACCCCTAGAGTTTCTTGCTCATTCTTCTCAGGGGAATCTGCCTTACGAATGAGCGGTAGAGTTTAATATTGTGACGATTTCAAGTGTAATAATGCTGACCTATGAAATAAAGATTATTTTGAATTTTAATTTGAATTTGAGCGCTCGCGTCGATCAACAATTTTGCAGCCTTGCATAACAAATAGCAATTGTATGTGGTGAATAAACTCATTGCAATAGTAAACTCACCCGAATCTCTGAAATTGGTAATCAAAAGTGATCTCTTCCCCGGCCGCGATGTCGCGTTTGCTGAAGAACCCGATCCGCAGCTCCCCGTTGACGGTCCACTTCTGCGTCTCCGAGTTGGGATCACATGAGTGATTGATGAATCGTGAAATGTTCCCCTTGAGAGTTGCGTCGATCACTGTGTCGCCTTTCAAAGACATGAAGTAGTGGTGAAGGTTGTTTTCGTCAGAGTACGCCTGGGCGCGCTTATAAAATTGGTCATAGTCAAGGACTTCTCCTACGTATTCCATTAGGTATTCGCCCCTGTAAAGTTATTTATGTTGTTATTTAAGATTACTTTTAGAATTAATACTGGAAAGTTAAATCAGCAGAACATAAATCAGCCATTTAATGAATAAGGAAGAAAAGTATCACAGGACTCTTTATTCCAAACGACATAAAACTATACCACAAATCTGTTTGTGGTTCAAGAACTGATCTCAGATGGATACAAAATAAAAAAATAATAATAATACACCACACCAATCTCTACCGAACAAATGTATAAAAATTGCAGAAAATTAAGTACCTATTACATTTGTAAAAGTCTAGTAACACAATTCATCACAACATGTTGATGTCTCATTTACACTCGCCCCCGGTCCCACACTGCGAATGTGACATATGCTATAATAGAATTTCTTTTATGTATATGTAAAATATGTAATAATACACTCATAGCAGACGGCTGAGACAGGATAACTTAGATGCTGGTCACTGCTAATGCGATCCTCAGCAGTTGAATGATTGATAAAGAGTAAAGAAATTCACATAGCGACAACAGCCTTACAAATTATTTCAAACAAGTAACTAAACTAAAAAAAACTAAAAACTTGAAGCCTCTACTAAATTACGCGTATGTTAGTAAGCTGCTTATTTTACATCTTCAAATCTCGAACCAGATATCTTTATACATTGTAATGTGGAAATGTTCACAGTCTAAGCACTGCAGTGTTGAAATACTCTATCCTATCAAACAATAAACTAGTAACACCATTGTATCTATACCATTGGTAACTACTATATATTAGCCCTGTGATATCAATAGTATTGCACTATCAAAAGCTCTATGGATAATCTAGTTGTCAAGGACAACTATTAATAATTAGAATATCAACCATTTTTCACTATATCCACAGTGCACGTGTCAATATAAACTGATTGTATTTGAGACAAAACTAGAAACCCATAATAATTGAATTCGCACGTATAGCTTAGATAAAGATAAATAAGATTTTCAAATTATTCAGTAACTTACATTGGTATGTCTACACTAGCCTCCACTCCACAACCCTTTTTGTCAGCGTAAAAAACCTTTAATGGCGCATTCTCTTTCTTTTGGAAACGTCGATTTGTACACCGGTCACCAACTGGACACCTCGAGTTACTGTAAATAATTTGATTATCACACTTATTATATTGAAAAAATAGATCCCTCAGGAACATGCTAAAATTCATAAAATATTACCATTCAATCATAAGCAGCCTATTCAAACAGTCTTCTCCACAAGCCATCTCTCCTCTCTCAAGTTCTTCTTTGGTCAGAAAACAGTCACAGATCATTTTCTTGGTCTCTTTATTCAGCATTCTCTCACATAAATACTCATTCTCATCTAAATGTTGATACTGCCTCATTCTCTCTTCAATTATTCTATCATAGGATTCTTTACTTAATGGCGTCGTTGGTGGCTGCTCGTCCTCGGGCGGTGATTGGCATTCACTAATAGGTTGCAACCGCTGAGGCAAGCTCGGACTAGCCAATGGGGAGTTAGCTGGTGAATTAGTTCCCATCTCCAACTCACTGGAACGCCGCCATCGGGACTTTACCTTCACAGGCATATCAGATGGTACAGGGAAAGATGGAGAATTTGGTGTACTGTTTAACAACACATCCACAGACTTCTCTTGACTATCTGAACCCAACTCCTCAAGCTTGAGTTTAGTTTGTGTTATCAAAGCCTTTTTAAGTGGTGTTTTCACTAAACCATAGCCTTTAGTCTTTTGTTTCATATTACTGATGGTTTTGATGCGGCTTGACCTTCTCACACCAGTAGGTGATGACTCTGCAGAGTCATTGGAGTTGTTTTGATTTGGCTCTGTAGCTCTTGAAGAGTTACTGTCATCGGATAAAGTAGAACTTGGTGTTAAACTAGGATCAGGCCTTGTAAGGACATCCAGACTATCTTTTGAAAATTGTATGTCAGATGTGCCACAGGGCGGTGTCCTATTGATAACATCTGAGCATTCCATAGGTGAACTAACATTTAAATCAACTGGTGTAGCAATGTTCAGCTCCTCAAAGTGTTTTTGGAATTCCACATCTTGCTTTTTATCATCTTCAGACTCAATCTTAGAAAGTTCATTAGGACTTGACACAGACAGTGCGCTAGGACTGTCCATTTTAATGTTGTAGTAAAGCTCTGGGTTGTCATCTTCTACAATCTGCACTATGGTGATAACATCATCATCCTCATCTCCATATTCAAACTGTTGCTGCTCCAATGGAATGTCTTGATTCACTGGTATCTCTGGTTCAACCACTGGTTCAGACTCAGGTACAAGTTCAAACTTTGCCTCCTCATGTTCTTGCAGTTCTTCATGGTAGGCATTATTTTCCACAGGGGTATTTTCCCTTGGAGGTGGTAATGGCACAGAGTCAAGTTCGATTATGTCATTATTGTATTCAATATTATCGCTTGGTAGAGGTATATCTTGAGGCAATGGAACTTCGCTGAGCATAGGCACTGGTGACATATCTCTAGAATCACTCTGGTTTGCATTACTTGTACTATGTATGGGGCTCATGCAAGCCCCACTATTTGTATCTGATTGAGTATCTAAAGCAGCATTAGAGTCTGACTCTGAGCTGGCACAAGGGTCAACCACCCTAATTTCTACACTACTATTGGTTTCACTGTCACTGCCAATATCATATTTTCTAGTAAATGTATCATCATTGTTGAACAAACAGCGGTACTTGCCAAATTTCTTGTGTAAGACAACTGTGGGTATGAGATTAGGGTTGATCAATTGTAATCCAGATGTCTGGGGCTCAGACGGTGGGTGTTCCTCAACTGGTGCTGTACAGGCTTCACCTAAGTTAGAAGGCTGCTCAGTCTGCGTCTTAGAGGTATTGTCAGGCGGAGTGGGATCGACGGAAGCGGATGAAGAGCTGTCGGCCACGGTTTCGGCAACAACCGCGGTTTCGGCAGTCGCCGCGTTCTTCCCGCGCCTAGGAGTTCGCCGCGTTGCAGTCTTCGATGCTGGTTTCTTTTTCTTCGCCATTGTGTTGTGTCACACCAGTGACAAACAACCTACAAACAAAATGCCGCCATTTACTATGTACAGAAACAGTTTACAATTACCCCTTTCAGTCATTTGTTTCTCAGAGCCTGTCAACGCCACATGGATGTGGGAACGTCGCGTTGTTGACCAAGGCAATATTTATATTCTCTAACAAACAATGAATACTTCAGCATTACTATTTGATTGCAACATGGTTCTAATGTAGAGATAAAATGCATAACCACCGGGTTGTATCACAAGCCAAAACCACTTTTGATATAAACCATGACCATACCATTACTTTTCATCTAATGCGATGTCCCATATACCTAGGAAAATGCTAGACACAAGTGCTGAAACTTGCAACATTCACAAATAAACGAATTAACTACCCCGTAATATCATTTTTCTGAACATTTAACTTTTTTCTAGAGAGCGGCCATCACTCACTCACTAGAGTTTAAACACACGCGAAATAAACAACCGATACATGTCAACTAACGAAGAAAATACTCCTCCCATAGACTTAAAATATACCAGCACACAGCAACAATGGTACACAAATCAATGACTTCTTAGACCAAGAGCATTTTTAATCTTGTATCAAATTTGTCGTGCTTTACTGCGCTTTTTGCAATATAAATAGAGTTCAAAATAAAATTACTTATAAAATATATAGGATGTAATCGTTAAGTGTCCCATAAATATAACAGATATCAAAAAGCTTAAAACTGATATTGAAAGTATGTTACGTAATGAATAAATCGACATCAATAATTTTAAAAATAAAACTAGAAATATCCAAAATTTTAACATTAAATACTCCCATACATTTAATGTGACATTCGTAAAGAGGCTTTAATTTTCCTAAGTAACAAAAGTAAGAGGTAACAATAAGTTAGTAAATTGGATTCCACCCCTATGTTGTGGATATTCCAAGGATTCGCACAAAGCATTTCGCTTCTACATTTATATGGCGATCGGCTATGGAGTGAAATTCCCTGCCTGCAGACTTATTTCCTGAAAGTTATAACATGGACCTTTTCGAGGCGAGAGTAAATAGGTATTATTTAGGTGTACATGGTACATCGTCGACCTCAACGTCACTTTCCACCAGGTGAGATGGAGATCAAATGCGCACTGGCTAAGCTCAAGCCGAACAGATCTGCTGGTCCTGACGGCATCCCGGCTTATATATTTAGAGACTGTAGGTTTGATCTGGCGAAGCCACTAGCGCACATGTATAACCTGTGTTTAGAGTCAACAACTTTTCCGGAAATTTGGAAAATGACTCGTGTGATTCCGGTTCCTAAAGGTGAGGGTGTAGGTGGTGGGGTGGACGGATATCGGCCGGTGGCAGTTTTGTTGACCCCTGCCAAGGTGTTCGAAGCAGCCTTGCAGAACAGTATATATATATATATATATATATATATATATATATATATATATATATATATATACAATACAGTATATATTTCAGCGGTTTTGTTCACGAATACCGGACGTGCAACATGGTCTTCGACCGGGTAGGAGTACCACTAGTAACCTCATGAGCTACACGACTCAACTGGTACCTGCAATAGACAGTGGTGGTCAATTGGATGCCGCTTATTTCGACTTCCGAAAAGTGTTCGATGTCGTGAATAATGATGTCTTGCTTAGGAAACTCCAGCTAGTTTCCTAAGCAAAGCATTGGTTTTACACCCTATTTCTTACAATTTTTTGCTAGTTACGTGAGCGACAGACAGCAGTACGATGAGTATGGCGAACACCGGTCCGAACCATACTTTGTCAAGCCTGGGGTAAGTCAGGGGAACAACCTTGGACCTCTCCAGTTTGTGATAATGATTAACGACCTACTGGGAGTTATCCAAAAGACACAATGCCTCCTATTTGCAGATGACCTAAAACTATTTCTGCCGATCAATAGTACCGCGGACTGTATATTATTACAAAATGATATCAACAACGTAGTGTTATGGAGTGAGCAAAATAGTCTACAGTTCAATACTTCTTAATGTGTTACGATTTCTTATACTTGAAAGCGTAATCTTATTTGCTACGATTATGAAATAAACGCCGCAGTACTGCAGAGGGTCATCGAAGTAGGACTTACGAGTTCGTTTTGCGGCAGAGTTGAAATTCCAGAATCATACAATTAGTATTTGTAACAAAGCATATAGAAATTTGGGATTCATTCTACGTACAGTTAATGGTTTTACAAATATAACAACAATAGAGGCATTGTACAATACCTTGTTAGAAGCCGTCTAGAATGTAATGCACTTATTTGGGCTCCTAGTGAAATTAAATATAATGTAATGTTGGAACGCATACAAAACAAATTTACAAGATATTTATATTTCAGGCTATACGGGATATTTCCTTTCTATCCTTTGATGTATCCTAACCTATCTTTTCTGGTATGGTGGGGTACAACGAAGTGGGGGTACGAAGGGAATTAGCATTGGTTTTGTATGTGTTTCAATTATTATGAGGCAAGACATACAACACAGGTTTTGAGTAGTGTGGGTCTTTGCGTTCCTGATGGGTATATGGGGTGCCGGCGCCGGCCTCAGTTGTTGGCGATTCCTCGTCGCAGAACCAACCTGCTGGACAGAGCTCCACTGACACGAGCAATGAGGACTTTGAACGTTATTGATGGGAAAATTGACCTACTTGTCTGTTCTCTCTGTGAGTTCAATAAAATAGCTTTATTTGTAATATCTTATGGAATATATTATCAGTTGGTAATTTAATTATGGTATAATATAATTTTAGTAGATACAATAGAATTTTTGGATATAATATTAATGTTTATTAATAATGTTGAACAAGTGATAATTTTGGCAACACTATCGTATTAGGTTAGTCCTTTAATTATAGTTGCTAGCCTAAGTATAAGTAAGTATGTAAAATAATTTTTTTTTAAACATAATAATAAATTATAATTGCCCATATAAATACCGAAATTATTGCGAATACATTGCCAAACATCACAATTTACATTTCCAGAGCACAGCTCTAGTTCATCAGAATTGCCACATTAACGTAAATATAATCCACGTTCAATTATTTCAATACTAAGCATTTCTTCATTTTCCTTTTCCTCATTAAGAAAATATTACATTTTTTTATTTTAAACAACAATATTGTGAGTCGTTTGTGAGTATTGTTCATGTGTGTAAATTAAGACAGAAAAGAAATTCCGCTAGGGTTTTTCTAAATATTTCTTAAGGACACTGAAATTGAACGCATAGTTTGACGTAGCGTTTAAAATAAAAAATATGTCAAAAAGAAGGCTAGATAACATCATCAAAGCTCAAATGATAACGTTGACTGCTAGTAGTTTGTGTTGACTGCCGAGTTGTATTCGGGATCTAAACGATAAAATAATCTTAAAATTTAAATAAAATCTCAGGATACTATGGCAGAATCTACAGAGGTGATTTCCAATATATATTTCATAATGTCAATTTAATGTATCCTAATCTTAACTCACTCTGAAGAATTTGTGTAGGACACGTCATATTTTTCTGAAACGTTTTTCTAATTTCGTCAATTAATTTTCTCATGTTTTTCATACATACCGATGAAAACATTCTCTTTATACAACATTTTATTTATAATATGTTTCTTTTTAGCCAGTAAAGATAAATAAATGGGACGGCGCCGCTGCCAAAAATGCCATTGATGATGCCATCAGAGAGGTAATTTCTGCCTAGTATTTCTATAGTAACATTTCATAACACAATACGACTGCTGCTTAAATCTGTACTTATTTGTTGCAAGGTACTGACTAGAGATCTAAAATGTAAGGAGAGTTTTGCGCTCATAGATGGGAGGTTATTCCTATGTGCATTAGCGGTTGGCGTCGCTTTATACGCCCTTCTTTGGGACTATCTTTATCCATTCCCTCAGTCAAGGTAAGCATTTTCTACAAATAAGAATTATATTATTTTTATTATTATTATATTAAGAAAATTTTACGATACATAACTGAAACGAAAAAATAATTTTTTTTACGAAAATATTTCTTTTTTGCGCTATTAATAAAATGTTATAGCAACAACCAAACGCCGTGCTTGCCTAACCTACAAAACCTGTTTCTTATCATTTATTTTCGAATATTTCAATAATTTTTATTATTAAAACTACGAGTTTCCTAAAGCTTATATTTTAGAATTAGACTGTTAACTATGTAGTCTATTCACCATATTAATTTCAACTCTTAACTCGTGTGATGGTAATGTACAGTTGAGCTGACTTACCGCCTCTGGTAGAGGGTCATGGGTTCCAATCTGGGCTTGCACCTTTAAGTTTTTGGTATTTATGTGTTAAATTTAATTTGAAAATTATATATTATATTATATATATAATATATATGGGCTTCTCGTTGACGGAAACCATGGTGAGGAAACCTGCACACATCTGCAAAGCAATTTAATGATGTGTATGAAGTTTCCAATCTGCATTGGTCATGTGTGGGAACCGCAGCCCAAGCCCTCTCATTGTGAGAGGAGGCCTGTGCCAGCAGTGGGACTTAATAAAGACTAACTATTATATTAATAATAAATTGTTGATGTAAATACCTTCTCATACCACTATAAATAAACAATAAAACATTATCAATGCGTTCATAATACTAAATCCAAATTTGATATTTTTAGTTTAACCGTGTAACATGGAAGTTTATTCATCGCCAAACATTCCTGTGCAACTTGAATAACATAATTAAATGTCTTTCATATGATTGAGGTTTTATAGAGCGATTCAATGGATACTTTAATACTTTAAAACTTGGTTAATTAATAAAAAATACTTTTTTAGACTGGTGCTGATAATCTGCGTGTCTTCATACTTCGTGCTGATGGGAATCCTGACACTTTACACAACATTCAAAGAGAAGGGAATCTTTGTAGTTGCTAAAGAAAAAGTTGGGAACAACACTAGAGTTTGGGAAGCCAGCTCTTATGTTAAAAAGTAAGTTGCTATTTTACAATTAAATAAGCACTTTATATTCTTGAAAAATCTACACAACAAACTAAATTTGGTGAAAAAGTTGCTTACAGTAATAAAATTTAATGTAAATGATTTATAGGAAATGAAACTATTTTTCCGGATTTAAATCGCGTATATTTTTTTTTCAAACAAACCGACATTTCGGGCCCTTTACAGGTCCCGTGGTCACGGTTGACTGATGGTCGATTGATGTTTAATTCATGTCAAAAATAATTCTTCACTATATGTGTATTCTATTATAACTTTACTATCATAGTATTAGTAAAAGGGTTTAGTGAATGGAGAAAACTGGCAACAAAGACAAAAAAAAAATTCATTAGGGTAGTCTATAATTAATATAGTTTATCCCAATTCATTTTGCAGTAAATGAAGAATGAAATAAGTAACACTTTCACATATATTTGAAGATTTTCACTTGATTTTTCATCACTTTTTAACCGACTTCAAAAAAGGAGGAGGTTCTCAATTCGACTATGTTCTTTTTTTTTCTTTTTTTTTTGTATGTATGTTACGCGGCATTTGTGAACCGAGTTTCATGATTCTTTTTTTTGTTGGAAAGGGGGTACTTCCATAATGGTCCCATTTCATTTTGAAGAAAATCATCCACCTCGAAGGGTGGCTGTTCACGCATGAAGATTCATTTTGATAAATAGCGCCTAACTTTAATTTAGGAGCAATTACTTTAATGCTTGATTTTGCTATTTCTTCAATTCAAGGCGTTTTTCTCTCAATATACTTTGAGTAGTTTCATAGTGAGAACCTATTGTTATTGTCTCCAGTGTCAAGTCCTGTATAGTGGCGAACTAGGGGATATTTCAATAAAACTTAGCAAATAGACGTAATTTCACGTACTTTTGAGGTCGGTTTTTTTTAGTACTCTGTACTGAGATTATTGCTAACAATATTCATTTGAATAACAACTGAAAATCGTATTTGAAAAATGTTTATTCAAAGTTATTTTTCAAATGTAGAAATATGGATTGTCGATTGCATAGTGCTGTACGAAAAAAATCATTTGGTTCTTTCAATTATAGTTTTTGTGATCAATTAGTAATCAAATATTTCAATCACAATCAATAAAGTATCTTAAGTGTAAGGATTTGAAGGAGGATTTAAAATGAAGATTTTGGAAGTTTTAAATTTACTTTTATAGGTCATGTAAGAAAAACCACTAGTAGTATAAGTACTTCGTTCACTAATATTCTGTTCCTAATCAGCAATGAAATTGCATAAAGACCTGTTATTCCAATGATTCAATTAAACAAATCAATTCATTCAATTAATTAATTGATTTGTAGTTGACCTAATGTGCCCTATTGGCCTAATATTCAAAAAAGTTTTGAACTGGACCCTTGGCTTATAATTTAAAAGATTTCAAAAAGTTATACAAAACTATGATATTTGGGTAATGTGTGAGTTGAGTAAGACATATCAATACTTTGGGGAAGAAAAAGAGAAAAAGCCATAATACAAAGTTTACAACACGAGTTAAAAGCCAACAATTTATAAATATTTTGGTAGAAGTTTTGATATTATGTATGTATGCAAAATTTTACTGTCTTTAAAAAACAAGTAAAGTTTTCAAAGTATGTTTATTTATGTAACATATCCATATGTAAAGAAAAAATGAACAACGGTGAATTCAATTAATTGGTTCTATTGTATAACCAATTAACAAGAATTGGTAAAGAATAAACTATTTGTAGTATCAAATAAGATAAATTATGGTTTCGGAGATAAGATGACTTATATAATTTTTAGTTTTACAAAGTGCAGCAGAATAGTGAAACACAAATTTAATAAGTACGTAATGGACATCTAGCAAGTTGTCAGTTCTGAAAAAGGATCCGAAAATAAATCGGTAAAAGTATTACAGAAGAAACTATTTACTGGCAACAGGCTTGAAATATTGTGGAGGAAAATGCTACGCAATATCAACTATCCAAACACTGAATCATAATCAAATTAACCTGTGTGGAGTTCAGTGTGTATCAAAATCTAAAATGCAAAATTACTGCATAATCAAGGTTCCCATTTGGAAAAGCGAAGAAAACTTTGATATTGAGATACGTATTTATTTACCTATTAATTATTTCGCACGTATTCATGAAAATGAAACATTTGTCATTTTTATTCCATGTCGATAAACCTCGATTATCTCTCAAATTGCTGTCTCCACGCACTACGTACATTGTACAGGCGAACACAACATGTCATTTAGAATAGCGAACCTTCGCAGCTTTGATTGTGGGAACTTCTGACAAAAATTATAAAGTCTATTTTATGCATTCAGGAGTCCCCGAGGAAAAAAAATCTCTTGATTGAAAGCAGTAATTTACAAGTTCTCATTCATTGTATGTAATGTGACAGCCAAAAGCATTCACACGCGTTCATTTAATTTTTTGGACAAACTTCATAAATATATCATTTATTGGGCACCACATTTAATCCACCAGAAACAATAATTTTCGGTGTGTAAAAGCTGTTTAAAGTTCATCGTAAAATGGGAAAACGACGACATAAGCTTCGTAGGTTAAGTAGCTATGCATGATAACATATCATAAATTACAAATGACTTAAAAAATTATGGCATGCTGACGACTGGATTGTTATTGACAACAAAATCCATTCCAAATCGATTGGTGGATGTTGTTACATCGCATGATGAACATGTGAATGATGTCTATGACACCGCTGTGGTATCCAGAGAACACTTTTTACATGTTCAATATGCCGATCAATTTAGGGGAAATTTTTACGAAAAAATATATTGGTAATATAACAAATACGTTTGCCATGAGTATTTTGAAAAATGCTATTAACATAAATGTTTTTACATTTCCATTGAAATAGAATTATTCAGGTAATTAATTCCTGTAAGGCAATTCTTGTTCTATAAAAAGTTAGTTTTGAGATCTTTCATTCACATATTTGCCACGTTATTTAGTACCTACAGTTAATATCGTAATAAAACTGTGTATATTCTTTACCATATGTATAAACATCTTTTGAATTGGGTTCGTGGCCAATTGAACAATTTAAAGAATCAAATATTTTATGTCTGCCAAGTTAATTTATATTTGAAAATATAACCGTATGTTCGTAGAAATGTAGCATTATTTCCGAAATACAGTGATAGACATAACCTTAATCTTAGAATGCTCTGATTTGATAAAGTAGCTCGTCGTTTGTAGGGCACTGTATACGATTTTATAATAAAATTCCAAAAAATTTACAAAATTTATCAGAAAAAAATTTACAAAATTTATCAGAAAAAAATTTTTAAAGTTCATGTTAAAAATGTACTAATTAGAAAAGCTGATTATAAAATCAATTATTACATATATGATACGAACGCATGGTGTACTTTCAGCATTGAATGTTTGTAATGATACAAAAAAAAATCATTCTTCTCAGTTGAAATTGACCGGCTAAGGACTAGTGCTTTCTTGTTTAATGTGACAATTTCAAGTGTAATTTGATTATCTACGAAATAAAGATATTTGATTTGATGAATAAACTAAATGAAATAGTCGTTCACGTTCAGGTTATATTATTGGTGGAAAGTTTATCGTCTAAAATCACAAAGAAGAGAGACAATGCCGGCCAAAAGGCACGTGGTAGAGACCTCGGCGACGGACCGACCTGTCGTGAAAGCTCACAAACACTCTGAAGTTATATGAAGTACCTGAAGGGTATTTAATCAGGTGTGGATTCTAAGGACGTACATGAGTTGATACAGTAACAATATTGAAATAAAATGATTCCCGTCTTTGTTCACAGACATGACGATAAGTACAACCTAGTGCTCGTAATGCGCGATTCGACCGGCAAGCTGCGCGAGGCGTCCATCAACAAGTCCTTCGCCAACTACATCGATACCAATGGCACCGTCGTCCAGAACCTGGTCATCAGCGAGGTCACAAAACTTTACAACTCTCTCTCGTCTGAAAAGAAAGAGAAGTGATTGTCTCAATTTTGTAACTGTAATTATAAGGTCTGATTTATATTACAATAAATGGTGTCGTATGGTGGTTTTTTGAGTTTGTTAATCTCGCTCTTTAAACTTTTGAAGCAAAAATAAGGATGAAATTGTAAGTGCTTTCCTATACACGTAAATATGCATGCTTAGAAATAATGGTAGTTTGTGCTGATCTGATACCATCCAAAGCATATCAAGCTTTGGAGCGTCCTTATCGCAAGCGGTATACAGTTGAATTTAAATCTTAACTACAGCCATCGATAACACAACTTAAATAATATGTAGTAGTCTATTATACAAATATTATCGGTAGATGCCTTTCTTTCTTTAGTAAGTTTTCTTTTTGAGAACGCTTTCTTTCTTTACCTATCGTCTCGTACTGCCCTCTACCATATATCTAGAGAACTATACTTTGTCGAATTTCCGTTGACAAGAGCAGTAAGCATATACGGAAGCGCAAGAACTTTATGCGTACTTTCACAGTTGTGTACCAGATGGCGCTATTATGAAATGTAACAGGAATTCTTATGGCGATCATGGCAATTCTCCGCTCCACTCTCCACGTTTGATTTAATTTTTAGCATTGTAATGTATATTTTTTGTAAATCACAACTATGATAGTTTCAAAAACCTGATTATGTTAGGAAAGGAATGGTGTTTCTGCAATAAAAACCGTATTACAACAACACGGCATAATATGGAGTTATAGCAGTTAATATAAAATGGCAGCTGTCAAACGAGAATGAGTCACGACCCTCGCTAAGATCGAAGGAATACCTCGGGAGCCGCGGAGTGCCAGTGTGGCAGTAGGTCGGCCGGGAACGCCGCGACCGCACGCCCGGCCGCTCTCGCATGTCGCTCTGACCCACGATTAGAACATGTACCGCTTCAGTTAAAAGTAACACCTAGCGTTAGTGTACAATTGCATAATAGAAATGTGAACAAAGCCATTACACAATACTGAGTGTTAAAGCACAATTCTCTTGCAGGCAGCAATCACTCTGGCATTCTAAATTTGGTTTTTGTGTACATAAAATAGATGATTCAAACTTAATTTTCCTTATTTTACGATAAAGGTAAGGTTCTTTATATTACGTGCATCGGTGTATAATAGACACATTGATAATACATACGTTGGTTATTTTTCGATATTCTCCTTAAAAAGCTTTCATTGTTATTTCCCTTGTCTTGTATATTTTTAGTACCTTTCAAACTAAAGTATTAATTCTTGATTAATTATGTAAAAATGCTCTGTAAGTACTGTGCTATCCTAGTAAAGATGTAAATGTAAAAATGCTTTAAGGTAATGGTACCCTGAGTTTGAAGCGTAGGAAAACGTTATATTTGGTAATGTGTAGAGCGTTAAGTAATAAACGCGTCAAAGTAAACATATGTCTTTATATATATTCATGGAACTTTATGTAAAGCTGCGTTAAAACAAATCCATTCTTGTACTTCGTATTTGACACGCGCATGCAGGAAGCCTACGCCGAAATGACATCATCGCGGGTTATCCATGCCGTCGTCGGCTCAAGGACTAAAGAACGGCTAATAACTAATTTACATGAGACAAATCATGTTTCGTCAAATGATACTGTGTAGTCCTCACACCAAATAGTCTAACTAAAAAGCGTTTCAAAATTGCATTAATTGCACTTCAACGCGTGATGTTAGTCTACTCTACGTGTGTCGCGGTCACCTGACTTGGCGCCCTCGACTCGGTACCTGTAAACCGTACGACTCCATTATTTCCCAAGCTCAGGCTATTTTGGTTCGGCAGAATTGGCATACGTTATGTACACTGTACTGTGTGATAACTTCATTTATTACATTAATCCGCATGTGAATGGCGCGAGTATTGTTTGCATGTAACTCGCATCCTGACTCTACCTTATACATAAAATTAGTTACTTTTTACTGTAATTGAAATATCTCTTGACCTCTAGCCAAGCCGTAAGGTCAAAATGACATCGTCTGAGGTGCAACAAATGCCAAGATAATTCACCCTAACTATAAAATCTTGGGATCTTTTGTGGCACTATAAAAATTGCCGGCCGGCAATTTCCGGCTGCGTTTCTACCATTTAATACGGTGCAAGTTATAGACTAAAATATGATGTGTGATGCCTGACTATAACACTACGTTGCAGTTTCGTGACCGGGTCTGAGTTATAGTGGGTACAGTTTAGTTTCTTGTTATTCATGACCAATCTCGCAACTCCGTAGAAATATCGTCTCTATCCACCTACCACGCTGCTAGGGGATGTCTGTATAAAATTGGAACTGTATTCGCTAAACGCCGAACCCTCTGCCAAAATTTTTCGCAGTTCGCATTTACGTCTGTGACATAACTGTGCCGTTACTTTGTTACTAACAAAGCGAGTTCCCCTTGCGAAACGTACCTTGGTTTTAAAAGGGCGTAAAGATGGTGTATAAATTGTTGTATAAATGCACATACGTAATTAGACGAGAGATAATACCTAGACCTTGAATTTTTATATAGTATATAAAAAAAGCCTGCAGGCATATGCAGTGATACATAATTATCATAATCAACACAATCATAACATCGTTTACGGAGTTGATAAGTGACATAGACAAGTATCTTGTCCGTGATACGTGACACTTGCTCGCATGATTGATTGACAACGGAAAATTTTATTTTTCGCCATAATTTGGAAGAATGTACGTGTAAAACGTGCAACTATGGTACTAGAGTTCTCAAAAAAATTCCCATCAAGCATTGGAATTCTCGTAACAACCACTGAACGTCACTCAGGAAATAAAATATTTTATCGTTTGTTCGGGTCTAAATCGCGTACATCTGTTTTTTGTACGAAACCAACGTTCCGTACTCTTTATACCTAGTAACGCCGTGGACTGTCAGTCAAACCAAATATAGGTACTCAATTTAGATCCGTAAAAATAGTTACATTTCCAATGTGTCACAATCATGAAATCCTAAGAATGTACATACCTATGTACGTCACTTGATTAAATTAATTACCATAATTGTAACGTTTATTTTTTATTCATTTATTTATTGTAAATATATTTACACGGTATTACAGTTAGAAACTAATGCACCGTGAAAACTTAGATAATTATAAAAAAATAATAACATTAGGATATAAAAAAAAGGAATTAATAATGAAATAAAATAAAATAAAATTAACATACAAAACACAATTATCTTATAATTACACACTCGACTCTCTAACGTTGTGACTTGTATGTTTGTTGTAGATATGGACGAGTAGATGTAGGTACCTATGCTTTGTTTTAACACACAAAAGACTTCATAAATAGCGCATCGTGACTACGATTTCATTCTTACACGGTCTTTAACGACACTTCGTTATCGATAACATTTTCACGCATTATAAATTTATTGACGACCTCGGTGGCCCAACGATTTGCACTAAGGGCACTGGATAAGGTGGTCCCGGGTTTAATTCCCGTTCAGACCAATTCGAGTAATACATTTTATAAATGAGATCTGGTTTGGGTGATCGGCCAGCACCTACCCAGTATTGAATAACGTTGCCCTAGTATCCTTAATGCTAATAAGCGAATTCTCACAGTGCAATTGTACTGCAAGAAAGAAATATTGAATTTTTACTACCTTATAGGCGTAGCAAATAACAAGCTATAAGTACTATCAGAACAAATGTTTATGTAGTTTTGTTAAAATGTAATTATTACGTTATCATGGCAGCACAGGAGTACCTACGTATGGACTTATGTCTAGTACCATGTACTTATGTTTCAGGGTGACGGACGCAGAGGCAGTGCACCTCAGATCTTTGCGATTTAAAACTCTGAGTGGCACTGCAACTGTTATGGACAGGCGTGTCGCTTACCATCAGGCGCACCGACTTGTTCGACCCATCACTTAGTGTCATAAAAAAATGTTATATTACCTAAACTCGCGTCAGCTAAAAGCCGAAGCTCGAAGTCATTTTTACAAGCATGTTCTACAAATGTACCGTATTAGGCCTGTTCTGTTTTTTGTTACGTCGCACGTAATACATGCACACAGCTTCACGTGATATGCGCGTGTTTTAATCGTGATTGATAATAATATCAATATTACGGGTGCTTTACGTGATCCTCCGTGACAGCCAGTGGGTTAACCCGTGTGCGTGTCTGACATCGTCTGCTCAGTCGTCTGTAACGCGATAAAGAGCACCAACTGCATACAAGTATCAAATGCAGATATTTATGTATGTAAAATGTATGCACAGATTTTTCAAAGTAAATAGTGGTTGGTTCACATAAATAGATATAGTTGATTTAATTGATTTGAACAACAGGTGCCTACCTGCACATAACTTGGGCTGCTTACAGATTGACTGCAAGTTTGCAGCGTGAAGTCGGTATCAACCGAATTCATGCAGTCGAGATCTCGGAGAACGACTTCACGCATTAACTGCAAACATGCAGTCAATCTGTTAGCAGCCTTAGCCGGTATGCCAGTTGATTGACAAATTTTTCGTTTCCTTAACTCCCATCAGTCCTCTTCATATATGCCAGTTTATTCGTGGTACTTACAACCTGCCATTTTCAAGGACATCCCCAATAGGATCGAGATATGTATGTATATTGGCTAGTGTCGTCAATTTACTAACATCCATCCTTTTTACATGACTAAACCATAGATACATTCCATTTTGCATCTTGGTTACTTCAACTTACCTTGAAAAGATAAATTTAAAGGTTTTAACTGTTATAAGTGCTATGCTCTTTTGCATGTAGCGCTTTGCATAAAATTCTTGTGCGCTTTCACTAATTGTTGATGTTAATATTTCGAAATATATTTTTCAGAAAATGTCGCGGAGAAGACTGCTGGCAGGCGGGTGCGCCGGCGTCGCAGGCGCTGCCCTGACGGTGTGGGCACTGGCTGCGGACGAGTCGCCAGTCGTAAGTGTCAATGAGAAACAATTTGTACAAAAATTACGTTAATTAAGGCCTTCCACAGTAATAGCATATTTAAAAAAAAAATCTGTTCAACATCTTAAAATACAAAAGAACAAGAACCACTTTTTAAAAGTAAAATTTTTACGTGAAGATATTATTTTGCTACATCCTAAATAGAGGCCAGCGCGTGCGCTTCATAAAGCGTCAGCGGATACTATCACTCTTCGTGCTAACCTTACTAATAGTTAAGTGGGAAATATAAACAAGTAGGGTTATCGCAAGTTTCGTGTGATCTGGGGGCCTACCATAACCTTTCCAAAAACAATCTTAATTCAATGTAAGCTTAAAGTAAACTTATTATAATATTACTCATATTCGTATCATGACAAATCTGTCAACCAAGTAATGTATTATTGCTAAAGTGACTGAAAGAACGAATGATTTCCCAATATTGTGTATTTCTTACTAAAAATAGGAAAGCAATATATATACGGTATATGAACTATGTAATGCTATTTTTTTCATTTTTGATGTTCCGAATCGTCTTATCGTAGTATAATGTTAAATTAAAGCATTTAATATTATTTACATTCAGAGAATTTTAACAGTCAAAAAAAGAAAAATATGTAACAATGAAATCTATTACAATTACGTTGTTTTCAATTATTTCTCCGCATTTCCATGAAGAAAAATAAACAAAACAAGCTGAGTCTTAATTGTCACGTTGTGAATTCGGAACTATAGTCTAGTGTCAACTGTCAATTTCGCTAAGGAGTATGACAGCGCCATCATATAGATCTATATGATGGTGCTGTCATAATTTTACGAAATAAACATCGCGTATTTTTATTTAACGAGAAATTATTTTCTATGTGCTATTAATTAAAAAATAAACAAAATATTGAAGAGATGTCAATAAATAAGTTCAATTTAACTTTTAATCATGACAAATCCATATGAAGACAATAAAACTGAAAATAATATTGTTTCCATTGCATCCGTGCAACTATTTTATGATTGGTAAATTTGACATAAGAGCAATATTACTTTAATGTTAAATTCGCGTCATAGTACGAACTGAGTGAATGAATAGTCACAGAGCTGCCAATAAAACATCACAGTTTTAACATTATTAAAAGCTTACTTTAAGCGTGTCATGGTACGAAAAGTCAATGTAAGGTTAAAGTAATAATGTTTTAAGAGGTTGCGGTGGGCCTCCTGAATATCGAATTTGTCTTTAATGTAAGGAGGCTGAAACCATCAATGCGTTCCTTTTATTTTTATAAGTCGACCGCAATAGACGACTGATGCTCTCTAACTCTTTTTGCAATAAAACGTAGATATGACACTAAATAAAGTTGACAGGCAGGCTGCAACTCTTGAACGTATTCTAAACACGCACAGTAAATCGCGTGATAATTTACTATAAGATATTTGAGTCGGAAATAGCAAGTACTAGGAATCCTTCGGTTTGATGACGAACGTACCGTCAAAGTACGTCACTTGTCTGGCGTGACACTAATGAAATGAGATCTTTAATTCTTAGAGGCTACTATATACTACTCATTTATATTGCTGATTAAACTATAGCAAAAGAAGAGAGCGTAACGCAGAATATGCTTGTAAGTCTTATAAATAGAATGGAGAACAGTGCGATAAGAGAGCGTTGCGCTGTTAAAGAAGGTGATTGAGATAGAAAAGGGCATGCTTTGGTCATATTCAAGACGTGGAGGGCAGCGCGGGCAGCGTAGCTGGGTGCACCGGGGGCAGACAGGTGCGGTGCTTTAAACCCGCTTAATTATGTTTTTACATGCCATATTCCAAAAGAGTGTTACTATTTAGTGATTAGATGCTTTAGATATGATGGACTCATGGAAGCGCCGTACCCTTCCAGGCATGGTACAAAGCTCCCACGGTGTCCGCGAAGACCGAGCGCAAGAAGCGGCCGCTGCCCAGCCGCGCCGAGCAGGTGGCCAGCCTGCAGGCCGGACACGTGTACGACGTGCTGATCGTGGGCGGCGGCGCCACCGGCGTCGGCTGCGCGCTCGACGCCACCACCAGAGGTGGGTGGCTCCCACTAGTGCCGCAGCTGCGACTGGTCCGGTCGCGGCGTCGTCGACATTCAATGTTGCTAGTACTAATCATTCGATTGGGCAAATCGTTCACTAAGTCGCATCCAAGCACAATCATTGGACTCCAGTCGAGTGATTCCCTCTCCGTCTACGGGTTGACAATACCGGATGCCCATGCCATTCGGTTGGGTGCACGAGTCGAATGAATATTACATCGGCACACCTCATTCCGCAAAATATCCCTCTCCCCGTCATATTTACAGTATTTACCATATGTCAGCGAGGGCTAGGTGATCACGAGCAGAAATGCTCTATGGAATCTATGGATTAGTACTACTAGTTAGTAATTAATGATCATTCAAATCATTCGAATACGAAAATTAGTAGGTCACTAATTCGACATTTTAATGACAGGATTAGCGATTACTAACGAGTCGAATATCGAAATTGTGTGCTTGTGACTTTAATTTGTAAAACTAAGTACGCTCTCGCTACCTCCCGCTATCGGTTAAGAAAAACATCGCGATGTAGGTTCACAAACTTTCTGAAACCGTCCTCAGAGAAGACACGTGTCTAGTAGTGTGTAGTGTGAAATGTACTTAAGCGCGGTTGTTGCCCGGCGAGGTCTCCGCACGGCGCTGGTGGAGGCCGACGACTTCGCCAGCGGCACGTCCAGCAGGAGCACGAAGCTGATCCACGGGGGCGTGCGCTACCTGCAGAAAGCCATCATGCAGCTCGACTACGAGCAGTACAAAATGGTCAAGGAAGCGCTGCACGAAAGAGCCAATATGCTGGAAGTCGCCCCGCATCTGACCAGGCCTCTACCTATTCTGCTACCCGTGTACAAGTAAGTGAGTTGCCTGAATAATCACTTTAAACTCGTATTCCTTTTTACAGTTCGGTCAACTATAATTTGAAATCAATACAACATTAGAAGGGCGCCTACTTTCAGTGTCCGCCTAACATGAAATATAATGTAATAATAATAATCTTTATGTTCTGCACAAACTTCACACTGTATATGTGCATACATTATTTGTTACATTAAGTGTTATAGGCAACAATCTTTGCAGAGAGTACAGTGCCTGAACTAGTTTAAACCCGTATATCTGGTCCTCGAGTCGTCACTTCCGTAAAAAATTAATGACATTATATAGGCTGACAAGTTGAACGAGATAAATATTAAAGAGGCAAACGAGTAGCTGATATCTAATTCGAATATGTAAAAGAAATCGTCCTTAAACACTCAAACACTCTTCATTTGAGTTACTCTATGAAACAGAGCAGCTGAGCGGTAGGCAATTGAACTCCCGCGTGTCAAGCTTTCCTACTTAAAAAGTAGGTACTATTCAAAATAATTTTATTAGGACAGACAAAATTGAGTTCTAACATCAATGGGTAGGATGGAGCACGCCGACTAACGGTGCGGAACCCGTGGGTAAGCGTGCGCAGAGGCCGGTAACTCGCTGCATATTCGATCTTCCGTAGAGTATTACAAAATGTTAAGGCAGTATTTTCCTTAGAGAAAAATACTTTAAAATAAGGTAGTGTATTTTTTACATAGTCAGTATGGGTATCGGCTACTCGTTCGCCTCTTTAAATATTTATCTCATTCAACCTGTCACCCTGCACATAGGCCAAATAAGGAATGTCTATCAGACAAAATTTAAAATAAAAGAATGGTTACTTAAATAGTTACGTTAAATTACGCAACGGGAAGGCCATCCAACTACTCATTCGGGCCCTCCGGTAAAGACATTTTGTAAAAAGAACCGTTTCGCAGATGGTGGCAAGTGCCCTACTTCTGGTTCGGCATCAAGATGTACGACTTCGTGGCCGGCGACAGGAACGTGAAGAGCTCCTACTACCTGTCGAAGAAGAACACGCTCGAGCTGTTTCCCATGCTGAAGTCGGACAACCTGTGCGGCGGCATCGTGTACTACGACGGTACGGTACCCCCGGCCCGGGCGAGGCCCCGGCGAGGCCCCGGCGGCCCTCGACGGCCCTCGGCAGCCCGGCTAAGGCGCGATGTGTGCAGGGCAGCAGGACGACGCGCGCATGAACCTGGCCATCGCGCTGACGGCGGCGCGCCACGGCGCCACCGTCGCCAACCACGTGGCCGTGCTCAAGCTGTACAAGACGGCCGGCCGGCTCAGCGGCGCGCGGGTCAAGGTGGGTCCCCGTCCCAAACCGAGCGCCCCGCCGCCGCCCGTGACCGTCGTGACCGTCGTGACCGGCGTTGCAGGACGAGCTCACGGGCAAGGAGTGGGACGTGCAGGCCAAGTGCATCATCAACGCGACGGGGCCCTTCACCGACACCCTGCGCAAGATGGACGACCCCTCCTGCCGGGAGATCTGCTGCCCCTCCTCGGGCGTGCACATCGTGCTGCCCGGCTATTACAGGTACCTCGCAGGGCCGCTCCCGTGGCCTGCCGCCGTTAGGACGCGGCCGCGCACGGCTGCTGGCTGTTTTGGCGACGACTTGACGGTCGCTCCGACGCGATTTCCAGCCCCGAGCACATGGGGCTGCTGGACCCCGCCACGTCCGACGGGCGCGTGATCTTCTTCCTGCCGTGGCTAAAGGGCACCATCGCCGGCACCACCGACCTGCCGTGCCAGGTGACGCACCACCCGCGGCCCACCGAGGACGAGATCCAGTTCATCCTGACCGAGGTGAAGAACTACCTGAACCCCGACGTGGAGGTGCGGCGCGGCGACGTGCTGTCGGCGTGGTCGGGCATCCGGCCGCTGGTGTCGGACCCCAACAAGGCCGACACGCAGTCGCTGGCGCGCAACCACGTGGTGCACGTGTCGCCCGCCGGCCTCGTCACCATCGCCGGCGGCAAGTGGACCACGTACCGCGCCATGGCCGCCGAGGCCGTGGACGCCGCCGTGCAGAGCGCCGGCCTGCAGCCGCTGCACCGCGACTGCCAGACGGACGGCTTCCTCATCGAGGGCGCGCACGGCTGGACGCCCACCATGTACATCCGCCTGGTGCAGGACTTCGGCCTCGAGATGGAGGTACGAGGCCCCGTCGCCGGGACCGCGCGGCCGACGGGCCGGCCAATGAGCGTCGTCGGCGTTGCAGGTGGCGCAGCACCTGGCCAAGTCGTACGGGGACCGCGCGTTCGCCGTGGCCAAGATGGCCGCCATGACCGGTAAGCGCTGGCCCATCATCGGCAAGAAGATGCACCCCGAGTTCCCGTACATCGACGCGGAGATCAGGTGAGGCGGCGGCGGGGGCGGGCCGCGGCGGGGCGGGGCGGCGGCTGACGCGGCCTGTGCCCGCAGGTACGGCGTGCGTGAGTACGCCTGCACGGCCGTGGACATGATCGCGCGGCGCCTGCGGCTGGCCTTCCTCAACGTGCAGGCGGCGGCCGAGGCGCTGCCCGCCATCGCCGACATCATGGCCGAGGAGCTGCGCTGGAGCGACGCCGAGAAGAAGGTGCCCGAGCCCCCCCCGCCCGCGGCCCGCCGCCGCCGCGCTCACCCCCGCCCTCGCCCCGCAGAGGCAGATCAAGGCGGCCGGCGACTTCCTGGCCAACGAGATGGGCCAGATGGTCAACCGCGCCAGCCGCGACAAGATCCCCATCAACCTCAGCAAGGACGAGATCCAGACGTACATCAAGCGGTTCCAGATCATCGACGTCGACCGCAAGGGCTTCGTCTCCATCAACGACATCCGGAGGAGTCTCAAGGTGATGTGCCGTAAAACTCAAACGATTACTTCGAACACATATATCTTTATATAAAAAAAACCTGTGATAAATTGGGCGGTTTCAATCCGTTTTATCTGTACGTGATTAATTAATGGTATATTTTATTTATCTATCCAGATTCTATTATTTTTTGATGTATTGTTTTTCTAATGGGGCTGTTATATTCACTCATAATCAAAGCCCTAAATAAATAAGAGTTGTAAACAAAATCTAATTATGCTAGGTGTCTGTGTAAACTTGTAACCAAAAATGTTATAGAGCATGGGTTTGAAGCCGAGCAATGAGGAAATTAGTGCAATTCTCTCCGAGATAGACGTCACGTATAACGGACAGATGGAGATACAAGATTATTTGCAGGTAGACGAGTCTAGAAGGGCCTACTTACTCGGGGCTTGGGCTCGATGGTTGTCTTAAAAGCTACTATGGTATCGATATTCATCGTCATCAAAAACGTGCTTTGTTCTATGTTTGGCCACTTAACGGGTAGTAGAGATATGCACTGAAACTACCATTTTTCGTAGAACTACAATTTGTTTGCATTAGTATTAAACCGGACAGGGTTTTATACTAAAATTAAATAATGTATAATGAATTGATGGTAATAGTGAACTTTTTTAAACCTGGGTATTTCACATTTGACTCTATGCCACTTGCAATAAGAACGGTATAAAGTCAAAACTGTCAAGCTTGACGTGCCTTTGACTGTACACAGCGTCTGTACGTAATATGTGAGTTTTTCTGTACGTACCTCCAACATATAGTTGTATGAGCACACCCAGCCCATGTTGCAATAATACAGCGACGAAATTCGAAAATTAATGTTATAATTATTAATACAGAGGTTTTGCTCTACAAAGAAACTTCCTTACATCCGGCAGGACTCGAACCTGCGTCTGTGCCAGGGCCACCGCTCTGGCGACTGAGCTACAGATCAAGTCGACGTTACGAATTTCTCTAAGTGCTTGTTACAGATCTTTTCTATTGAGATTTTTTTTGGCTTTTGTCGCCGTAAGCGATACCCGTGAGAGATCTATATGATATTCAATGAAAATCAATATCGAAAAGTAATGTTTGGGAAATTGTGAAAAGAGATTTTTTTTAAATATGGCCAGTGCCTATTTCTCTTTGCGATATGAAAACCGAAATGATGTATAATTTGTCGAGTTTCGGCCCATAACTACAAGGGTGCGTACGTCCGTGTGTCCGTACGTCCGGACGGGCCTGAGCATGCGCGTATCCCGCAGGCGGCGGGCGAGGAGGTGACGGGCGAGCAGCTGCACGAGATCCTGCGCGAGATCGACACCAACATGAACGGGCAGGTCGAACTCGACGAGTACTTGCAGGTCTCTGTCGCGGCCTGTCGCACCTCGCTCTTCGATTCACAGTCAGACAGTCATTACATGGCGTGCACGCCGGGGATTATTACAGTTCGACTAGATTTTTACCTGATTTTTACCTAGTGCCTTGAACGCTACTGTGAGTTCATACTTTTCGGAAATTTCGCCCCTAAAGTGCCCCTTGAGCATTTATTTGATTGATTGATACAATCAAATTGAGCACTGCTCATTTTGATTGTACAGGGATTTGTATAATTATAAATATTTGAATTTAGTTTCTTTTTTAACCACATTAGATACTTATTTACGGGTTTGTAATATTTTTTTTATATAAGGAACAAGTAAATAAAAAATCGACCCTCCTTTTTGGGGTATTTAAATCGAAGGGGAATAAATTAATATCAAATTGCTATGAATTCATGCGTTTGTGGCACTGGGCAATTAGTCGTCGAAACTCACATGTGTGCGTTTAAAGCACTGACTGAATGAAGTCAGGTGATACAGTGAATGCGTACTCATTGTTATTGAAATTAATTTTTATTATGCATTTTGCTTTGTATGCTGCCCGCTTATTACCGACTTGCATATTGTTTTGTGTCTGTCACTTGTATAACACATTAATACCTTATTAATACTCACTTTTTCATTTTGCTGCATGTTACTAATCTGTAGTGTAAACTTTTTAGTTTGTTATATAACTGCATGCGATTAGACACGCGAATTTAAATACGAAATTCATATAATTTCTTTCCCCTTCTTTAGAGAACAATTTAACGTTAAAAGTCGATATACCGTTACCGATTCAGAGTTTAACGATAAGATAACCCGTCATGCTTGATTTGTGCACACCACTGCATTAATTAACTTACTAGTCTTGACTTTAGATACAGAATGAAAACGTTCAATGCATTGACTTATAAATAAATGGACGACGGGTCTAATACACAAACCACGAAAAAAATGTCCCTAGTCAACCTATTTAAAAGTAGTGACATGTAAAGGAATATGAAAAAGCTAAAACGTTGAATTTAAATTGTAATGTCATCGCAGTACTGTCTAATTTAGCTTGCTTCGCTGTCAGTCGAACAAACGAAGACTAAAGCGTGAATGACGCTCTGTATACGATTTTAACGCCCTATAAGTTCGGACACTTTTTAGCGCGGACCCGACGTCAATATAATTGTAAGTCAATGGTTCAATGTTATCGATTTGCTTACAATCACACACCGAAACTGTGTCGATGACTTACGCCTGTTCCCTGTCGGGCAGATGATGTCCGCGGTGAAGTCGGGCCACGTGGCTTATTCGCGGTTCGCGCGTATGGCTGAGATGGAAGAGGAACACCACGAACAGGAGAAGCTCAAGAAGAAAATCTCCGTCGAGAGGAGCGGAGGCGGCTTGTAGATCAAATAATACGGTAAACATAAATTATTATACCAGACAACCACTCTCATTTTCTGGTCTCGAACTAGAGAATTCCCTGTATGATGGCTACCTGAGCAACGGTATTCATCACGAACACCTTCAGACCAAAACCTATTTAGTTGAGTTCATCTGCCAAATCGATCCCACCGGGAATCGTACCCGAGACTTCCCCGCTCAACGCCCACAGTGCAAACCGTTGGGCCACCGAGGTCGACGAAAATATTGCAATTACACGTGCTCATCCATTAACTATAGATTAATTAATTGCCTCAGTGGCCGAACGATTACCATGCTGGACTGCCACGCAAAGGCCCCAGGTTCGATTCCCGGACCCGGAGAAATATTTGTGTGGCCTACATTTATTTCTCTCGTGAGTTTGGGTGTAATTTGTGGTTGTCTATCTGTGATTCCATGGCACCCGCGACACAGGGTTTCGGCCACGGAGGCAGTTCTTCAATTATTGCTACCTATGAATTATACATATACTTATACAGAGGTTTTGGACGTCCCCATATCGCATTTAAAAAAACACTGTATATAGCACATTGAAAACAATCGTCACTAAATTAAACTCTCGCCTTTCCAAATTTAAACTCAATTTCACACATTTTAGTGTCCGTTTCCCAAAAAAAGCAACTTTTTCGTTTATCGATAAATTTAATTTTTTTTATTGAGGCAAGTTGTGTTGACGTTGACGTTAATTATATTCTTGTTTATTTCAGAGCCGGAACATCGCAGCAACTTAGACTTAAGAGAAATTTGATTATTGTAATCCTTTTTCATTTATGTAATTACAATGAAAATATTGGATTTACATTAACGTAACTTAAATAAGTAGTGCACATCAAACGTACGTTTTCTTTGTTTCGAATGTACTTTTAACAACATATCTAAATATAGTAAGTAGCCATGAATACTTTTTAAGTGAATCACTAATGCATGTACCCATCTTTGTTAAAATATGCGAGGTCTCTTCGGCCAACGTGTGGACTCTGATTCTGTGGATGCCCTTCAATGAAAGAACGCCCAACGAAGGGAATATACGTCAATAATAATAATGTAACATTGCATGTAAGAACAATAAATGAATCTTGAAATTTCTCCTAAATTTTGATACGAAAACGTAATGTTTAAAAATTGTGATTTATTTTCATGTAAAGACATTTATTTTTACGGTAACTCATAGTGTTGCGAATCTTTTAAGTTAATTGTTACCCGTAGTTGTTATAAGTTCATGTAAGTGTTTTGAAATCATTTACATGTGTTTATGTGTAATTTAATAAACCGATCTTGAATCGATTTTACCGTTTAATTGCTTCACCCTTACTGCATCCCCGCTGAATCTTTAAAGATACCGTTTTGACTGTGCTTGAAGATTATAGATTATAGGTGACTGCGGGGCCGCAACCCCGACCCACTGTTTCTTAGTGACCCGAACTTATTACATATTTTATTAATAACTTATTTATGAATCCCAAATTACCTAACACTTGCCTTATGGACACCTTACGTTTCATGTTATAATCTTTTTGAAGTAAGAAATTACGAAAAGTCACAGTTATGACGATACCAAACAATGGTATTTCTGTATTATATAGGTATTTACGAAAAGGATACCAAATAAAGCAATTTGATAAAATAAATAAAAATAAAATTACTGATGATAGGATCATGTCCTAAAAAATACGAATTCATTATATTTTTTTATTTTTATGGAGAAAAGTTAATGCCTGGACGCTTTCCAAACTATTGCATTGTTTCGTAAGGCATAATACGACCTCGCAATCACTGCGTGCACACTACAGACTTCAATAGTAGGTACTACACAGATATCGTTGACACACTACTGCAATTCTTGCGCCCTAATATGGAGTTCATTACCTCCGAAAGATCATCATATTTAAAATATAAAAAAAACTCGACCTCAAAAGTTCGTGGAATACATTGATTTACAAAAGTCAATGGTGGAATAGTTTAGTTTGTTACTATCTTAGTTTACTACCCTTAGAGGTGGAATATTTTCTTCAAATTTAAATGGGAATAATACGGAAGTTTCTTTCCAAGAAAAAAAGAATCATCAAAATCGGTTCACAAGTCATAATCGTATAAAAAATATGGTCGAATTGAGAACCTCCTCCTGTTTGGAAGTCCGTTAAAAGACATTAATTTTTAAGTTTATTGAATATCACGATGTTTGACCACTATGATATTCAATTATTTTTGAGAAATTACTTTACTGTACTTTGTTATAATTATTAATACAAAGATCGAACACTAGAAAAAAATGCCTTCTATACGGCTGGATTCGAACAAACGTCTTCCAGCAAACCGTGCCAGACGCTATGCCACGGAATGAACCAGCGAACCTTACGAATTTTTTCTGTTAGAAAACCCTTTATGTATTATGAGTGAAAAAGGCGTTGCGAGATTCGCGTTCGCACATATCGTTTTTGTGATCGGCTTAATGCGAACCGTGTCGTGACTCCCGTAGAAGAAGGTGCACAACCCTGGGAAAACGTGTGAATTCCCAACCCACGTCATGGGTCAGTATGGCGGACTATGGCTTAAACCTTCACCTTAGATGATTGATACCCGTGTGCAGCAGTAGGACATATAACACGCCACAGAACGCCAAATACTCCCTACAGTAAACAAGGAAAAATTAGAAGGTACCACTAATTTGGCAAACATGCACCGCGACGCGTAACTTGGCTTCTCTTTCCCACAAATTAGAAAGATGTAGTAGGAGGAACTCATTCCGAAGATACTCTGTGCGTGAAATCCAGAGGATAAAATCACTATAATAGAACTCCGTATTGTACTTCATACAAGTATTCTTAATTATTAATAAAACGTACCCTAAGTACCCTTTCAACAAAGTCGTTATTTGTGGGATTTTAAATTAAACCATAAACAAAATCTGGGAATGAATGATTATGAATTAGGTTGTTTTTGCAAATACATATAATAGATGCCAGTTTAATTTTAATCTACGTTAACCCGTACGTTGCCAATAGATTTATAAATGTTTTCTAACAACTCACTTCTTACACAAATACACGAGCTGTGTATGCGGATATAGAGTAGCCCAAAGTACCTATCTAGTACTAATCTAGGATCTGAAGCACTTTTACTTTAAACTGGATAAATGTAAAGATCGAGTTCTTAGGTTTTCGCGATTGTTACGCATAGGAAATGAAACTATTTTTCCGGATTAAATTTTTTTTTAGTTGGCTATCAACCGTGACCATGGGACCTGTTAACGTCAGTTACTTTGAAAAAATAAATATACGCGATTTAAATCCGAAAAAATAGTTTCATTTCCATTCAATAGCTACACAAAATAAAATAAAGAGATACAGATTTAAATTCTATTATTTTATTTCCTCTCACACAAAGTGAAACAGAGTATTTAATTTTTTGTTTTGCAAAACGAATCGATAAATAATAGAAATTATTTCCTCAAATTGACTTGAAAATGTTAGATTTATTTCGAATATTATAATATATTGTCATGATTTTCAAAATGAAAGCTAAATTGCACCAATATTTTTTAATAAGCAAACATGCTTTTATACTTGCATATCCCGTGACTGCCACCAAAGATGCCTGGATATACATATAAAAATGTGATGTGGTGCTGTTTTAGTTTTTTTAATTACAACTTATTTAATGCAAATTTCTTAGACAAATATACTCAATCTCACTTTATGTCAATGGAAATGGCAATTGCTGGACTCATATCTTGGAACCACTTTCAACTATCAATTCCTAAAAGTATGTAAGGTGTAAAAAATGTTGTTGATATCATTATCATTTACATGAATAACTAACTAAAAACTTAGATGAATGACTCAATAGATTGTATTACACACTCAAAAATTACAAATTACTTGTTACGTTCAGCGCGAATTGGCGGGAAAAAGTTAAGACGTAAGTTTGGCTCAAGCGTGGCGTAGGGCGGTGGTTACGCCCCCGCGGACGCCGTCGCGGGCGGGCGGTGGGTGGGAGCGTACTTCCGTTTGCTAGCTTATGCAATTTTAAGTGTGCGATTGACAGGCACTCGTGACAGTAAGACGAGGTTGACACATAAACTCAAAGGCTTTATTAATATTATTATTATTTAGAAATACAATTTAATCATATAATAAACATATTTGGTTAGAAATATAGGTATCTATGTTATGCATATTAGACACCCGCAGCTAACTGAATCGCGACAATGTGTTTTGCCTCTATTCTGTCAATTGGATACATCTCTAACTTAAATGGAATAATTACAACCTTAAAAATACCATCAACAAAACCACCCCGTTGCACCAATACCAATACCAATAATACCATCAACATTTTTATGGCTTTTCGAAGATATCAAGTATTATGATCTGAAACTAGGTGCAGTTGGAGTTGTTGTAAGCCAAACTTGATTTTCTGATTTAATCGGGCGACGGTTAATTCTATAGAGCGGAGGTAGCCCCGTGGGAGGGATCGCCAATCTAAACGTCGGCAGTTCGAAGTCCAGTGGCGGCATGTGAGTTATTAGGTGTGCGTTACAATATCTCTCGCTGATGGGGAATAGAAACTTCTTAATGACACCTGTATGTGGTTCGACAAGGATTCACAGGTCTTAGGAAAAGTGTGACGACCTCAATAGAGGTCTGTGACCGGCAGCGGGACGAACAATGGGTTGATGATGTTGATTTGCAGGTGCAATCATTTATCCAATTATTTGCTTAGCAAGTAGGCTTTTGTAGTAGGTAGTTGCTTTCGTATTTCGGTTGTGACGAAAAATCGGCAACAAAATGATCGCACGGAAAGTGTTCAGCTAATAAAATATTTTCAGTTCGTATCGAGTTGTTAGGTTTTCGCGATTGTTAAGTAGGTGCATATAGAAAATGAAACAATTTTTTCGGATCTAAATCGCGTATATTTGTTTTTTCTAACAAACCAACGTTTTGGGCCCTTTATAGGTCCTATGGTCACGGTTGATTAATAATTTATGAAAAGAAATTGGTTTGATTATATTCATCATTACCTGTATACCTAATTAAACATTTGGTATAAAATGTAAGTAGAGCGAGATTAATTAGAAATTCAACGTTGTGTGATAAACCTAATACTTTTTTAGTGTTTTTGTTTTTAATAGTGTAATCATCAGCTGAGTTAAGCCTTGTATACTTTGTAAATTAAATAGTATAATTTGGAAAGAAGGTACCTATTCAAGATGTTCTGTGGTCTCCGCCTACCTCTTGCTGTCTGACAAGGACGTGAGCTTATGTATTATGTATGTAAGATATTCAGTTAATGAAATAATATATTAGAGTTCGAAGTGCACTTGCAAAAAATTCAAGTGTATTAAAATAAGGTAAAGACCAAAGCCGACATGACTAATGAGAGGTGAATTACCCCTCCGATTTACCTACCCTGAATTTGTTTGAGCTCCCAGTCTGTTATTGCCGTTTGTATCATAGTGTAGCATTAATGTAAAAGTGTTGTATCAAATCTCTAATTAACTGAAGATGCAACAATATTGTGAACTAGGGCGTGTCTGGGTGCGGGGGCGGATGGCGCGGGCGGTCCGGCACGCCCACGGTTACTTCCGCTTCCGTCAGCTGAGTCATCGAGAACTCGCACTCCGTGTGGTCTAATACCATAAAGGTCATCAAAGAGTCAAAGAACCTAAATTCCATAATGTAAATTGAATAGGGCCAATGACGACAATAATGAATGTGACGACAATAGTGAAAGAATGAAGTTGATGGTTTGCAAATAAAATATAAACTAAATAATATTATAAGTACTAACAAGTTGCTAAGAGTAAGATGAATATTTCACAAAATTACAGAACCTTGTGTTTTCTCATAAAAGGTTTTAGGGTGCCAATAAAGTACAGATAATCTATGACATACATAAAAGATATCTAACATTCCAGTCGGCAAAGAATTTAAAGATTGTACATGTAAGTCAATGTTATACATGCATAGTGTTATAGGTGTTATGACATTAGGTAGACATCTATAATACGTAATGACCTACGACTTGGTTGAGAACGAAATGCGCAATGAAACACAGGAAAAGTCGTGACTAGGTACCTACCTGTTTAATTAATGCATCGACAGGTACCTGCTTAGGTACTTACTAGACACTAGTCAATATACAGCCGATATGTCTTGTAGTTTAGTATAAGCACGTGGGAATGTAAATAGATCGCGTTGGCATTGAGAGTGGAAGTTATTAATACTGATATTAATCGTCCTAGAGATAAAGCACCATATATTTAGTGTGTTTAAAATCAAATGTTTCTAAACTTGTTTAATAATTTGTTTAAGGTTTCGTGATCAATAACCAACAAAACATGTCGCGATATGGGCAATAGTGATCTGTTTGAACACTTAGCTAGAACGTAATATTCTTATTTGTTACTATTATACCATCTTACAAGTTTATGCAGAATTCTAAATCACAACTGTTTCCGCATTAACAAATGAATGAGATATTTGCACAATAACTAATATAAACGATTTCATTTGAATACTCTACCGTGCAAGACTCATGATTTAACTCAGAATGATGTTTGGCATCTAATTAAATACCAGACGCAAACAGCGTCACGTCACTCGACAATCGCATGCCGTGCGACACCACGAAGGTACACCCATAATAGAAGCGTTGTAGTTTTGAAAGAGTACAAGTGCTTGCAGACATTTTATTCAAATTTACTTTTTATTGTAGTGAACTAAGGTTGTATTCGACACTGATTGGTTTTAAGTTTGTTTACGCTTATAAAAGCAAGTAAAAAAATTTGATATCTATACAAGCTACAGCCTTATATAAGAAGTTTTTGAGTTCATATTGGCGTGGTGAAAGGGCTGGATAATTAAAGCGGGGACAAATGCTGTCTCGGGGCGGTTGCTCATTCGTGCATAATGGACTTGGGGCAACGCAATGCGTCTGGCGCTTGACAAAACGCGGTTTGACTTTCACTCTCATTATGAACCAGTCTGGACCGATAAATTATTTTTATAGCAACTAGAACGCTAGCAAATTGTGTCGTTTCCAAATATTGGGTTATAAACCTTACTTGTACAGAATTTTTATTGCATGCAACTTGCAGGATCACGACATTAAATTCACTTAAAAATGCAATGGTCAAATATAAAAAAAATAATTAAAAATAAAACAAATTTAATGCTTCACAACAGCCAGCCATATTATGTTGCGTGGCACTAGAGATTTGTTATCGTTTATTTACAAGCCACTTTTCTTTCGGTGACTCGGCTGGAGCCCAGAGCAACGCGACATGTGTGCATTTTTTGCCCGCCCAAGGAGGCCGCGGGCGCGAGGTTATACACCCATTATTACGTCCTTCCTACTTTCAATTATTATTATCGGGCGGCGGCACCGCACCCGCGACGGGGAGGAGGAGAGGCGCAGCTGCTGCCTACCAATAATCAAGACCTGTCTATACTAGAGCGAGATAGAGATATGAACTATTAAATAAAAAATTTAATTTCCTACGGTAACCCTATGCCCTAGAAAAAAATAAACGATCTTGTGAGTACATCAGTAACGAATAAATTGAAACGCTTCCTTACCTTACGAAGGAATAAAAGAATAATTTTGAGATAAATGATGTAATGCAAACCGTATTCGAACGCGATAGGAGGCGGATCTACGAACCTTGCCGAACTCGCTCGTTGCTTCTCGGCGGCAGTTCGCTCGCCGCACTTTGGCGGCTGGTCGTGAGAATGGTGCGTTCCATATGTGAACAAAGAGAATTTATTGTTTGTAAATGTGAAGAAGATAATGTCGTCTGAGTCTACAAAAGTGCAAGTCGAGTACATTAACGAGGACAAAACTACCAAGGTAAATAGTGTGAAGTGAAAGTGTACAGTGTTTATTGTGCAATAATCGGACGCCAGCGGGCTGCTGTCTCGTGTCGGCGGCGCAGGGGGAGGGCGGGGCGAGTGCGGCCCCGGCCGTGTGGGGCCCGTCAGGCCACACGCAGGAGGTTGTGACCGCGTCGCAAGCAACTCCCTTGCCGAAATAGCATCAGCGTCCTCATATAACTTCATTTCCCACCCATTTCCATAATCGCGTTTGGCTGAAATAACAGTTGTATGACTGTACATATATAAGCTCTATTATAAATGCCATGGCCATAAATACAAGTCGCCATCTTAAAAAAGTTAATTTTGAATATTTTATATCAATGAATGCACTATTCGTATGAATATACAAAATATATCATATAAAGCAAGCATGAACCTTGTAAGTGGTATGCTCTGGATTTCTTTGTTTAAAAATAAGGAAAAATCACATTTAGCCGATTTGAGGTGGGTGGATCAAAGGGCGGCGGCGACCTTGCGTGTGACGACTCCCGGGCACTTGTTAGGAAAAGGCGTGTCGACTCCCAACTACAGCAATGTAAAACTTGGTCGCTGAAATGCCAAAGTTTCAAAGTATCTTGTACGAAGTTACGGGAAACGAGAAACTATTAGCGTATTAATTGATTTCACTTTCTACAAAGAACAAGATATACTAATGAGCGGTATTTTATTGATTTAGTTCATGTCTAACATCTGAGATAAATATTTTTTTCGCTATAAACATTTTAAATCAGGTTGTCAGTCGTGGGGTTAAAAGAATTGAATGTAATGACTGATTTGATTTTGTCTCTGTTTGACTACATCATTCATTCAGTCGTTATTTCGAATTGTAATATTTACGTAATGGTTGTTTGTATTAATTACAAAAGTATCGAAAATTTATATTGTGTAGTGTATAGAAAATGTGTTATAAAAACGTCGTACGAACGTTGAATCATGGTAGTTGAGAATAAATTGGAAGATAAAGATGTAAGTACTAGAGATATTTAGTACCCCGTGTCGAATAAAAAAAAATAGGGATCGTCTTCTGTCGTCCTTCTAAATCTCGGATTCCTGCTCGCTTAAAAGTGCCCCTTCGTGCGCGCCTTTTGGCGTCAATTGTCATAAATCAATACCGCTGTCTGCGGGACGATTTTAGATCATTTTGTTGCTATGTTCAATTTTGTACGAGAAGGGAAATCTTTGGCATTGACACTGGGAGATAGTTCAACCCAATAAATCAATGGAAATATAGACGTTTAAAATTAATATCAAAACGTTAATGAGTATCCGAAACTCTTAAGAAATGAAGATGAAGTTCATACTTAACCATTGTTTATTAAGGTAAATTGCTTTTATCACTGGAACCATTTCAATAACTTTAAACAAACAATTAACTATTATAAATCTTCTTTCATGGCCATAAAGGTTATGTTCCGTTGCACTGTGAGAAGACTATCAAAATGTATGCATATCTGCACACATGACTCATGTTTGTTTATCTGTTATGTATCTACTATCAATTTATAACTGAAATGCAAAATACATACTATTGTTTTAATTCTTTAATAGGAATTGTTAAGTTATTTGCAAGACATCCTCGATCAGTTCATTGACAAGCATGGTTGCAGTACTGAGCAATGAATTAGTACATTTGATGCAGTTTTTATTTTAGGGTTTAGGTTAAAGAATACTTGACAGCATTGATTCATTATTCAATGCTTATACAATGTTTCAGGAAACCAGTGGGTCCCAGTCCCCTTTGGCACTGCTGGCAGCAACGTGTAGCCGACTGGGTGCGGCCAACATGGGCCCTGACCAGGAGAAGGATGGCCAACACTATAGTAAATTCACTACTACCAATTTGACTTTTGACCAAACCTGCACACACTGAAGCGTAAATTGTACCATCCTATTCCATTTATCTGATTAAATTGGACAATGTGTAAAAGAATTGTCATTAATTGGAAGGTCCTAAATTTAGACAACTTTATTGTCATATACACATTTGTCAATTTGACCAACTATGACAGGTCGGTGTGGAAATTATATATTGCCTTTGGGGTTGCCAAATGTTAAAATTCAATCTTTTTAGTCTTGATATCAAAATGGTAATATCTGCAATATTCACTAGGTTTTATGTAGTGAACTTATGGATTTAATTTAGTTTGAGTGCAAATAACAGAAAATAAATCTTTGTTGTTATATACATAATGCACAGTTTTCTGTGATTAAAACATAATAATATTTAGGACTGACCTGGTGTATCAAAACTGGCAGTCGCAAACATACAACTTTTGTGCTTTGAAGACTGCCTTGTTCTGAGCAAAAGTAAAAAGAGAGTCTTGACATCCTTTGCACCTGTTCCAGGTCCACAGCAGCAACAACAGCAAAATCAGCAACAAGTGCAGCAACAGCAGGTTCAACAGCAACAGGCTCAACAGCAACAAGCTCAACAACAGCAGGCTCAACAGCAGCAAGCACAACAACAGGTAGTTATTAAATGTTTATCTGTAAAGTAGCTATTTGTTGCAAGGGCCAGTATTACATCAATGGTTATGTTATTGGTAGAGAGACCTTATGAATTTCATACATTCGATGGTTAGAGTTGTTTCATGGAGATCTAATGTAGCCTATGTCTATCCAGAAGCGACTCAGTCTAAGTCAGTAATGGGTATAAGCTGAACTGTGTTAAGTAATAAACATGGCTTGTTTATCTGTGAGTTGTGAATATAAATCAGGCACAACAGCAAGCACAACAGCAGGCACAGCAAGCGCAGTTGCTGCAGCAACAGGTGCAGGGCGACGCCGCTACACTCGCCGCCATTCAGCAACAGTATCTGCAGCAGCAGCACCAGCCGCAGCTCAGGGTTATCAGTTCCGCTGTCGTGCAGCAGCTCAGGGCTCAAGGACTATCCGTAAGTGGAATTAAAGTAATACTGAAGGGAAACATTATAATTAACAAGCTCAGATGTAACTGCGCTTTGTAGGGTGTGTGGTATTTTAAAGGCTGATAAAATTTGATTCGGATTGTCGTTACGTAGTGGTGTTATAAAAAAAAATTCAAGTGTTCAGGGGTCATCATCTCAGCGTTTGCGACGCTGCGTCCAGTTTCGTCCCGTCCGTAGAACCCGACAATAACGCGCCGCTCCCGACACTTGCAGGGCAACGAGCTGTCAGCGGCGCTGGTGAACGCGGCGAGCGCGCTCCCGAACGGCATCCAGGTGCAGCAGCCGCAGGTGATCTCGATGCAGCAGCTGCAGTCGCTGCTCGGCGGAGGGGTGGTCTCGCAGGAGGGGGCCACGTACCAGAACGCGCCGCAGCAGTTGCTGCAGATCCACCCGCAGCTGCTGCAGGTGCGTCGGGGTGGGGCCGCGAGGGGAGTGCCGGCGGCGGCGGCTAGAAGTAAGCTAGGTGCGCTTGGCGGTTGCAGCAGCAGGGCGGCTCCGTGTACTCGGGCTGCATCGGCGTGGGCGGCGTGGGCGGCGTGGCGCCGCTGCAGGCCGTGACCGTGGACGGCCAGGACGCGCTCTTCATCCCCGCGCAGCACGCGCAGGTAGGCCCCGCCCCCGCCCCGCGCCCCGCCCGCGCCCCGCCCGCGCCTCACGGCCCCCCCGCCTGTTGCAGAACTTCGCGGGCATGGGCCAGGTGAGCCTGGTCAACGGCCAGCTGGTGCGCACGCCCGTGCTGCCGGCCGGCTTCCTGCAGAACGTCATGCACCTGCCCGCGGCCGGTGAGCGCCCCTCCGCTCCCCCTCGCTCCCCTCGCTCCCCTCGCTCCCCTACAAAGATTGCGTTGTTGTACTCTGTTTGATCTATTTCTTTTATTTAACGATCATATTACCATCGAAAATTACGAGCTCGTGCAATTTGAAACTTAATTAAACGGGAACGCAACGAACCGGGACCTTGTAAATTAGTTCTTATATCGCGTTTTCTAAATGTCGTCAAGTTTGGTTACTTCCAATTCCGAAATAGAATCAAACATCACAGAAACGAGAGCGCCTGCAATACTTATTATTTTAGTGGTAATTCCTCGTACTTGCCCCATTACATTGTACTTTACTTTTTTAACAAACATTCTTTCGCATTATCTACATATAATATAAATATCTCTCTATCTATCTATCAGTATCTCATAAACTTCACTCACCTAGCTGCTTATTAATTTAATTTTCATTTACGAAAAATCAATTGCAGTACAAATTCTATGTAGGTCTAAAATACATCAATTTACCTAAGTCGCAATAAACGGATCCACATTGCTATCATTACGCCTTTGCGTCTCACGGCCCTGGACGCGCGTCGGCGACTCCGAGACCGTTTATACCGATATCTGCCCAAAACGAAGCGGTCCATTATCCATCAAAGTAGAGAATACTGTTTCCATCAGTGAATAGCGTTCGTGTCTAATACAGTTTTACTCCGATCTGCTTTGGTTCACCTGCCAATGGCCTTAAAACGTAAAATTCATACACACTGGACGCTCGAGCTAAAGAATCTACAAGCTAAAAATATGAAATAACGCCATCAAAAATATTGAAGAATATTGGAATATTTATCTCCTTGACTTCAAATTACCTTTTCAATTCACTAGGCTTTCTTTCTCACTAGAAATCTGCGCGCAAAGCGTTTTTTCCGCTAGTGTGGAAAAGGTTTTTGATATTCGAACTCGACGAAAAACTGACGCACCTAATTTTTTCTTTCAATGAAAAAAAAAATGACACGTTCAACTACGCGATTTGTCATACATTATTTATATAATATGAATCCCTTGGTACATTTTATTCTTATTATTGTTGCCATTAAATCGGCAACAATAACTGATCTGTTATTGTTCAACTGTTTTTCTTTCATCTACCATTTTCCTTACTATAGTGAGGTTAAAAGTTGTGTATTTTGCTCGGCAGCAAAGTTGTTATGCGTCTCGTGCCTTGAAGCCCTCGCTACGCTCAGGAATCTATTTTTAACAATCTTAGGCCCCTTCGCTTGCTCAGGTTTCGATACAACACTCCCGTCAAACAACAACGTTTGCAGTTGCACAAAAATATAATTCTGATCGTAGCGAGGGTTACAAGATACGAGTAGCAAAACAACTCTGCTGTCAAGCGAAACACACAACTTTTCACAAAAAAATAAACTGTTAAAAAATAACAAATCAGTTTAGTTCTTCGACGAATTAAAATAATTTAATAAACCAAATTAGTTATCGTTGACAATTTCATGCCAACTATAATAAGAATAAAATATACCAACGGATTTATATTACATTAATAATGCAAGACAAAGCGCGTAGTTGAATGTGTCATTATGTTTTTTTTTATCGAAAGAAAAGTTAAGTGCACCACAGTCCATCGTCAAGTTCGAATTTCAAAAACCAGAACACTTGCGCGCAGATTTTTAATGAGAAAGAAAAAGTCTCTCCGAGCTAGTGAGGTGAAAATAACTATTGTAATGATTTCTACGGACCTGGATATACTATTTGTCATCTGACTGGTAGGAGAAAACAGTAACACGTGTACCAATGGTGCTGGCTGGTCTGAAGAATATTTCGATCGCAAATTTTCTTGAATTTGTCGATTGAATCGAAAAGTAGCTAATAGTTGTTAGTCCCAAACGTGACTAGCGGATCGAGTCTGTTCTCGTTCGTGGCACAACTTATCCCACTCTCTCGATGTATTCATCATTTATGCAGCCTCTGTTCACAAAGATAACTTTACCGTTTATCGATAAAACGAACAAATAACGAGTATTCCTTTATATTTGTTTTTACTTAGATGTTTCATTTCTAGACTTCAATAGAGTTGCATGGTTGTTTAATGTTTTTCTGTCTAGTTATTTATTATTCTAGTGACAATGGACTGGAAATGTTATCATCTTAGTATTTCATGCAGTTGACCACACGGTGTTGATGCTTTAAAGAAAGAAATTGAGACTGATCAGTGGCGTCGTACAGTCCCAAGCTCTTAAGTACCCTGAATCGGCATTTTAGACATTGCAATAATTTAGAAAGATTTGACGGGCTCCGTAACCCGTGTGGGCAATCGTCGCAGCTAGTTTCCATCGCATGTCTATTTACTTTCGCTTCGAACTGTTTCATACTAATCTGTGTTTTTCCGCCCCCCTCCCCGCGCTAACAGAGCAACAGGCGGCGGTCACCATCCCCGGCACTAACCTAACCATTCCCCTGAGCGCTTTCACCGGGAACCAACCGATGATAATCCCCGGGGCGAACATATCACTAGGGGGGGTTCAGATACCGGTGAGCCAGGGCATTTCGATCCCTAGCTCCGCGGGCGTCCAGCTGCCCGTGGCGCCGGCCACTGGCGCCGTGCAGCTGGGCGCAGGGGGGGACAAGGCGGGCGACGGCGCCAAGGACTCCAAGCCCGCCAGCCCCTCGGCTCCAGGTAGGTGCGCTGCGGCTTGTGCGGGGAGAACGGGAGAACTCTCCGCGCCAGTGTCTCGTCATCATTCTACGATCACTGGTCATCGAGCACGGTTCGATCCATCGCACAGCTTTTACTTTATTTTTGTAGCCTCTTTAGAAACAGCGGTCTTTCTGGCCGGAAAGTTCTCCCCGTAACGAATCCCTCTCCGTGCTTATTGATTTAGTCTTGCAGTTCGATTTCCTTTGCTTGGTGTTTCACACGTTTCACGATGCACTATCATTGCTCATTACCATCACCACTTCATCGTCATCTATGCACTAAACTTACGCTCCTCGGTGTGGATACTGTGTACATTATAAATGTAGTCAAAACTTGGTTACACGGACGATATTGTCCTGCTCTAGGATGAAACTGGGAAACGTGCCAAAATTGTTTTCACAGTCTAGTCCACTAAAGTTAGTGGAATGTTGAGACCCACGTCACCTGGGAGTGCAGGTGTCCGTGAATAGTAACTTTCATGTATTGAGCGTGGTTACGTGGCAGGCGGCGTGGCCGTGCGTGGCGGCGTGGGCGGCGTGGGCGTGGGCATGGTGCCCGTGCAGGTGCCCGTGTCAGTAGCCAACGGCCACACGGTGTACCAAACCGTGCACGTGCCGCTGCACGCGCCGCAGCACCTGCAGATCATCCCACAGCTGCAGCAGGTGCGTTCAGCGCGTAGTCGGTGTACAATTTCATTTGGTGGAGACTAGACTTTGCCGTGTAAAATAAGCAAATACGCACCGAGTGAATTGTCACCGAAGCACCTTTGTCTTGCTTCGCTTTTTCGTTGGTACCTATACTACTATACTTAGTTCGTTTCAATCCATTATTCAGAAAAAGTAAACCATGTTACGCTCTCGATTATAGACAGCTTAGTGATGGCCAGTTGTACTGCCGACTACAAATCATCAATTAATTACATGAATAGATTTGTTTAATTGAATCCGTTGGAATAACAGTTCTTTTTGCGATTTCGCTGCTGAGTGATGACATGTTCATTAGTACATGATGTACTTATACTACTAGTGATTTTTGTTACATGGAATATAAAAGTAAATTTAATATTTCCGAAGTCTTAATTTTAAATCATCCTTCAAATACTTAATACTTGTTCGATTGTGATGGAAATATTCGATTCACTAAAACTATTGATTGAACTGATTTTTTTTCGTGCAGCACTATGCAACCATAGATAATCCGTACTTCTACATTTTAAAAATAACTTCACTTTTGGATTAACATTTTTAAATACGATTTAAAGCTGTTATTTAAATGAATAGTGTTAGAACAAGCGATGATATCATCTTCAAAATATACGTGAAAGTGTTACTTATTCCATATATTGAGTGATTGCTTTAGAATTTTAACCATTCCTTTGCTGTATAATAGATTGAAACAGACTATAATTAACATGCTGCTCAGGAAAGTGTCCAATATCAAGTCTAGATTCCTCTAAAGCCACATTTTCGACGTGAATATGCACAGTGAGATATCTCAGAATTTTATTGTTATTCTCAGAACGTAGAACAACGAATTTTCGGATGTAATGTTGAAAGGATTTTCCGGATTATCCCCTATTTCTAATTGTCCCTTTTGATTGAATCGTGTCTGATCTACCCGATCCTATATTGAACCATTGCGTCATGTCTTGCAAACAATCAAACGATTATCGACATAAATAAAAGCAATAAGGCTGCCTGTTGTACATTAGCTTATTCTATGATATTTTTGTCGCTGTTTAGTGCAATTACTGTATCTTTAGAAATAAAGACTATTTCGTTCATTCATTCAATACATTTAACGTTTCAGATGCAAGCGCAGCCCCAGGTGGCGAACGTCCTGACACCGTCTGGGCAGATACAGCAGATTCAAATTGCATCGCTTGCCAACATGCAGGTAAGCAAAATGTTAACAACGACTTATTGACGAGTCCATGCCATTTCATGTTCTATGAATCCACGAGATGGCGACGGCTACGTTCGACATAAGCTGTATTAGTTCAAAAGAGAAGCAGAGAGAGCAGGTTGAGGCTTTCCATAATAGACCACAGTCTTAGCAAGTCGTTCACAACGAACGATATTATCAGTTAAACAAAAGAATACGAACCCACAGTCCTTCAGTCAGAGAGATAGGGAGTTCCGGGGAGACTACGGACTCCCCGGTTAGACTAGGGTACGGTGAGCGTCCGGGCCAAGCCCTCCGCCAGTGGTATACGTTCAGGGGCGTCTCCGGTGGACCCGGACTTGGGTATGGTCTCCCCGGGGTTTGTGGTTACCTGTAAGGATGAACCAGTTCGTCTGCCCCGGTAGCATGTGGCCGGGGCGTTTGTCCCGCGCGCAACTAGCACGTCTTAGTAGCGGTCTAGACGAGGCCTTGCGACTAAAAGACGTGTGGGGCACGTGAGCTGCCCTTTAAGTCGAGACCTGTCCTTTAAGTCGGGACCTGTCCAGAATTTGTCGCAGGACACTCCGACCGACATCTCCGGTACTAGCCCGGAGAGTCTGTAGAGGATGAGCGAGACATTCTCCGGTCCCTCCAGCCGCGTAGGTTTCTGGGAACTGGAGAGACGCCTCGGGAAGTGAGCGTGTAGCCCCGCCACCAATTAGAGATTTGATAGTGGACTTGTAGAGTCAACGGCTTAGCGGTGGCAACCGTTAGTCATGCTATGCGCAACGGGAAGTGAGCGTAGGCATAGCTCCGATACCTATCCTATAGGAAAATAGGGAGGGTACTGCGCGTGCACCCGGGGAGGCTCACCCCAGGCACTAGCCTCTTGAGAATGGGATGAAGTCGGTGACAACGGTCTGTGACAACCCTGTACACTGGATGATCTAGGGTCAGAACCTGAATTGGAAGCAGAGCCTGAATTTCTACGCACGCACAAGTTATAGTGCTCTTCGGCAGGGAGGGTCACTATAATCAAAACTAATGTAGGAAGGTACGAGACTGTCTTTCAGTTAGCCATCAAACCATAGTTATTTTAAAGTTGCATTATCAATGTCAAAATGATATAAATCTGTCCACAAATATGTGAACATTCGGTAAAAAGAATGTTTATCGCAATTTTATTCTTCACTTCCATTATTTTCACCTTACTGTCGTAACGTAAGGTTGAATTTTAGACGTTTTTGTAATTCTTTGAACACATCGATAATTTTGACGGTGACTGTCCAAATGAAGCCTGTCATTTGCCGGGCCAGCTTTAGATGTTACGATTTTGGGCAAAGTTAACAAATCCACTACATCAATAGTGGTTTCTATGGTTATCTATTGTAATATATCCTTGGTAACTGTGGTAAAATTTGCTGTGGAATACAGCGTTCAATAAACTTGAGCTTTTGTGTGCAATACAGTTTATTCTAGTTTGACAAATTGACTGAAAATATTTTAAAGAACAATTTGAATTTTCGATGTTAGGCTCAACTCACACTGGCGCAGAGTCGAAGCGTCGCGTTGCGTCCTGTTTTTCAACTCCACCGTCAGGCGACGCGCGACGACACTCGCATTAGTGCGCTGGGATCACAGTTTGGTCGGCGTCTGACGCCGCACGGAGCCCAAGTGACCGCTCGAATGCTACCAAGCGTCGACGCGCGTCGCCGCTCGATTCCATATTTGCAAAACACAAATTTGTACCGTAATAATTGGAAAATATAGATGAATATGCTATAGGCGAAAAACATGACGCGTCGCGACGCTTCGACTCTGCGCCAGTGTGAGTTGAGCCTTAGTCTTGTGTTTTTTGAATCTAGACGGTTGGAATCTTATTTTAGTGGATGGTGAGTGGCCCACAGATAGGTGGCCATTCTAACACAATTCACTTTAATATCTTGCATAATAACACACTCAGTACAACGCTCTTCTTAGGATGGTTGAGGCCAGAGTGCCAAAAAAAACCATAGACAAAACTGAATTACTTTTGTTGCCATTAACAGTCACACGACTGAACTTGTTCTACAGGTCGAGCACATTTGTTCAAAGTGTCAAAATGTGGAGGCAGATAAATATGGCCTTGTTTGAAGCGACATAATACGTGAATGAAAGCATATACTCTTGTATTTTCAGGAAATCATAGATTAATTTTTCATTTTCTTTTCCAATTTTACTTTTTAGTCTGCTAAACGCGTTATACGAGTTAAACTCGTATAAAATATGTTAGCGATTGCAATTCCTACGTTATTGATACGCGGTTTGGAGTCCATCCGTCATATCGAGTAACTTGGAAATTACAATACAGTATTGTGTAATACAATACATTACAATAATACAATACAGTAATGTGACAAAAATAGGGATTAAAAAATAGTCTTAGCTGAATAGCTATTTGCGGACGTGAATATTGTTATTTACTGGAGACTACAAAAATGAATCCACGCGGCCACGATTTTAATATTTTATCGACATAATTTGTAATGGAGAAAGAAGATCGATTAAGAATAAAAAAAAGAGAAAAAGTTTAAGAATAAATAATAAACAAAATAAAAGGGATTGAATAATTAAGTTTAATAAAATTTTTAACAGTTACTAAAAAAGCACAACAAATAAAAAATCAACAACAACCAAACAAAAATTCAACAACGGGTCATAAAATATAGCAAGAGGTACCTGTCTAACATCGGCAGCATCGAAATGAAATTTTAACAAATAGACAAAAGAAAACGACCCGCATACAAGGTGCATGCACACGTATTGACACGAGATACACAATAGTCGATTCGATGAATTGGTTGTATAGTGTAAATCTTCATGGACAAATATTCTACACATTTAGTAGTTGGGGTAATTTAGTTATATCTTTATCATTTCATTTTCTTGGTTCTAGTTTTTGGTATATTATAACAAATTAACTATTTATTTTTGTAATGTGCTTGAGATATTACTAAAATATAAATATGGTATGAATGCAACGTAAAAATTTGAAATGTCACAGTACCCATCCATTGTGAAACGGACCATAGTATATCGATTTTCGTATCAAATAGAATTGTGTGAAGTTTGTGCTGCAGAAGTTTTTTTTAAATCTAGTTTGTCGGTTCCGCCAAGTATTACTTTTCGAATTAGGTAACTTCACGATTGAGCGTGTGTTGCGATCACGGAACACCTTCAAAATGCAAATGAATAAGAGACAGAATCAAAGAGAGATCAAAGGGAGATCGCAGTGGGACTCTCGCGGCGCGTTAAGGGCTGTAAATACATGCTGGGTTTTTGGTTTGGCGCAGCAAAGCGGGCAGGCGCAGACGGCCGTCAGCGGGGCGCCCACGCCCGCCACCATCACTCTGCAGGTCAGTTCCCCTGATAGGACACGTCGGTGTGACAGGGTCTGGCGAGAGGTAATAAACTGACAGATTGCAACTGCGGCCGTGCCGCCGAACTTTTTGTCTGCAATCAATAATAAGCTTTACAAAACTGAAAAAGAGGTGATAGTCCACCTGAGTTGCACACTTATACGTTGCTATTGCACCTGCTCTTATGTCACGCGTCAACGTTGAAGCTCTTTAATTAACTCTCGGTAAACTTTGGAAGTTTTTTTTGTTTATTTTAGCATTTGGGTTTAGTGCTTTAATGCATGCTTTATGATTTTAGCATGCTTCATACGTTTATGTTTTGTCTTTTGTGTTTTGTTTGCACTTTTTTTATTTGAATTATATACTATGTATGTGTTTTTTATGTATTTGGCAATCTGGACCGACGATGTGCCAATAACTTTATACTTTCTATAACCGACTTCAGAGGCCGTACCTATATTGTTGTTCCTATTTATACTTTATGTACATAACAATGATATGTCAAATCCGTTCATGGCCACAAGTAAATAATTAGCACACATAATAATTATTGCCTATATGAAAGCAAAATGTTATATCAGTATTTATTATACCGCTGCTTGGAATAAGGCGGTATCGAACCCAATACAAGACTCGTCGGGCTTGCAGCAGCAGCAGCAAACCATCATCACCAGCACCCCGACGGGGCAGCAGGTCACCGTCATTCCCGCGCCTGCCAATGTGAGAGCCGCTAATGTTGTTCAGGTATTCGATGTTGGATGTTGTCAGTAGTGCTTCTCGTAACACCTAACCGATCTAACATGGCGGCGACAGAACGGGAGAGCCGGACCACAGGGCCACAGGACGTCGCAGCCGCCAACTCGTCGTACAGTCAGCCAGTGTTCAGATTTGTATACAACATAGAGAAGACGAAACAACTACCGCCGGCGTTATTTATCGTCATTTTTGTACACGAATTCTTCATATTTGTAGGAGCTATCTTCTTGCTACGGAGATCGGGAGCAAGGTCAGTTTTTCAAATAGTATCGCAAACTGCAGGGGCGGTGTTGCGGTATTATTTAAATGATACCGTTCTTAGTAGAGGAAGTAGCGGGAACGCTTGCGATGCATATAGTCGAGCTTCTTGTGTCTATCTATCGCGCGCAGAGAAACGTATGTAGTTCGCTTCGGGGGACGGCCGACGTTTCCCCGTAGTCGCGGCTGTACTGACACGCGTCACGCCCGCAGGTGCCGGCGACGGCGCTGGGCGTGGGCGGGCTGGGCGGCGCCGTGCAGCTGGTGCCGGCGCTGGGCCTGGGCGGCACCGTGCAGCTGGCGCAGATGCAGCAGCAGCAGCAGCCGCAGCAGGCGCAGCCGCAGCCCGTCATCGGTGAGCGGCGGCGGCGGCGCGGCGGGCGGGGCCTTCGAGTGGCTGACGCTCTCCCGTTGCAGGCCAGCAGGTGCAGCAGGACCCCAACGAGCCGGGCAAGTGGCAGGTGGTGCTGAGCGCCGGCAGCGGCAGCGGCGGCTCGGCCTCCGGCGGCGAGTGCGAGAAGCGCCACGGCGACGAGCCCGAGCCCGCCAAGCGCCTGCTGAAGCGAGTCGCTTGTACTTGCCCTAACTGCGACCAGGGAGAGAAGTGAGGCCCCTTTAGTACCGCCGGTCACGCGCCCGACCCCGGCCCGGGGCCGGCGCGTGACCGCGCGCGCGTGCCCGCAGCCGCGTGGTGGACCGCAAGAAGCAGCACGTGTGCCACATCGCCGGCTGCAACAAGGTGTACGGCAAGACGTCGCACCTGCGCGCGCACCTGCGCTGGCACTCCGGCGAGCGGCCCTTCCTCTGCAACTGGCTGTTCTGCGGGAAACGGTAAGCGGGGCGGCGGCGGGGCGGCGGGGCGGGGCGGGGCGGCGGGGCGCCCTGGCCACCCACCCAGCGCTCTGGTGCTCCGCAGCTTCACGCGCTCCGACGAGCTGCAGCGGCACCGGCGCACGCACACGGGCGAGAAGCGCTTCGAGTGCCCCGAGTGCAGCAAGCGCTTCATGCGCTCCGACCACTTGGCCAAGCACGTGCGCATCCACACCAAGAACCGGATCACGGTGAGTCGCGGCGGCCCCCCGCGGCCCCCCGCGGTCCCCCGACGGCCCGCTCCTCCGCTCCGTCCGTTGCAGGAGGTGGCCACGTCCACGCAGTCCATGTACTCCGACTCCGGCGACGACAGCTGCGACGAGAAGATGATGCTCACCATAGAGACCGTCCAGGCGGAGGGCGACTCCGAGGAGAAGCAGCTGGTGGTCGTGCGGCCCGGCGCCAAGATGGAGCCCGACCGTAGCTAGGACGAGGACAGCGGCTAGGACCGGCTGTACCGGCCCCCGGCGGGGCGCGGCTGCCGCCACGGCGACAGCGACAGCGACAGCGACTAGCCGCCTCGGATGGCAACATTCGTCCGCCACCTGCGTACGTTTTGTCCGATTGCTTTGCTTCATATTTAGGATTCGCGTAATAAAATTGGCCAAAACCTTAAACCGGTTAAGAGAACAGAGCCGGAAGTGTGGCGCGGCGCGGTTACATTTTGTATGGACTTCGATGAACCAGTGATGAACCAGTTTTAAGATTTACAGCACGGAAGTTAGCGACTATTCATCACCACTCGTCGTCAGGCTCGCTTTTTATTAGGTGGCACATTCCACAGCACCTGCGTCTACGTGAATTGTGTGCCATACGCGTATCTCGTTGTACTCGAAGAGATTGGTTCAATAAGTGCCATGTGTTTTTGCCACAATTTCAAATTTCGAGGAGACTCATGCCCAGCGGTAGGAGTAGAGTGGGCACAGTACACGATTTTGTGGTAATCAAGGTTTAACAATTTTCTAATTGTGTAGCGGCGCTTGATACTTTTTTAAACTATAATATACTTATTTTACTTCCGCCTTTAATTTGCTACTTTATTATTGTGGTGTCCAAAACAAGGAATACTTATATACTCGAAATAATGTATTTACTAATGTAAATGTATATAAGGTAAAACGTGTAAATGATGTAAATAAATAGGTCGAAATTGAAGTGTATATTTTCTGAAAAACTATAAGTGTCTACATGTAAATCGACGTACTTTGATCTGTGATCGAAATTACGTGGAGCTTGCATTAACAATTAAAATGAAATTTTAGTTCCATTCCTTACTGAAAATATTTTGTGAAATAAAGTAGAACCAATAGATTGATAATGGTACCGTTTAGTAGCACGTTTATGGGTCAATCAACTTTTTTATTCTGCTAACGTGATAATATTAAAAAAAAACTCCAATTCGAATGTAGTCAAATGCTGACACCTACAATTTATTATTACTTTTTATTATTAAAATTGATTAATACTATATTCCTAAATCGTGAATATTTTTTTCAAGATGGATCCGTACCAAAGATTATTTAATTATGCACAAAAGCTAATAATAATAAAAAATATCGAAACTTTTTTACGATAGGTCGTAAAACAGTTACGCTAACGAGTAAACACTGGGACAGGCAAAAGTTTTAAACTTTTCAATTTTCATGAATACTTTAAAAAATTATTCATAAACGCAGCGATATAAAACTAGGATGTGACGATTGTAACGATATCAATTCAGATTAGGATTTTTTAATATTTTTGACATAAAATAATTATTTCTTTAAAAAAGTTGATTATTCCTTATAACAATGTATGGGGTGGTAGTTTGTAATTATTTCTAGTTGCTAAAGCAAGCTTCATTTTATCTAACTTGGACAAAATCTTAATTAGTTATATATAAGCATGTTTGTTATTATAGTTTTATAGAGGAAACTTGAATTGATTTATTTATACTTTAGTTGTATACAATACAGTGGCGAAGGGTGGGTATGTAAAGAAGGTAAGCCGTTGCCAAAGCTACGTAGCAAATGCTGCAATGTAAGACTTTTCTTTTACGCGAGCCGATGATTATCGTTCGGTTACTTATCACAAGCTAGAAACATGATTTACAGAATTTAGTTTCTCCGAAAAAATTTCGACTTTTATTGAACAGATTTGCTTTCATTTGTCTGAATACACGTTACGATTTCGCAAATAAACGATAAATGAAGCTTATTAATTGAAAATGTACTTAAACCTGTTATTTGAAAAGTTTGATAATTATTTAAAATATAGTTAGAAATGCAAACAAATGGACTTCTGCCTGACGGCTCCTACCTAATCTAACGTACTAAAGGGGGCGCACCCTGTTTTGACCCCGCCTTGGGTTTCTACTTTTGAATTCATGTCTTTATAATTTTATCTAAGAATAATAATTTTGTTGAACAAATATTCAACAATCCATACAGTTTGTATGAAAAACAGACGATAGGATAAACATGAATTAACCAAACTTCTGCCAAAAGGATAGGTACTCGTAATACATGTAATAATTATTCTAACAAAAAGTTTTTGGACAAATGATACTTCTGTTGTAAGATATTTCTGTGTTACAAATTTATACCAAAAGAATCATCGCATTAATGAAAAAAGTCGAACCGTGCTGGAAATGATGAGATTCGGAAAAAAAATTGTGTTTGTGATAAGTTACTGCATCGTTTATATGGCCCCTTCACCACTGACTCCTAAATAGTGAAAATATTCGCGAACACGGCTTCGGCCATACCTGTACCGTTTTTCTTCCATTTCCTGATAACAAGGTCCCATTTTCCTTCCGCAGAATATGAAGGTAATTCGAACCGAACCGATGACTATTGTCAATAGTTTTATAAATAAAAATTCATATTTAGTCATTATGTGGATTTTACTAAATGTACGGTGCAGGAGCACTTTTAAAATTTCCAGTTATAATTTTTTTTTGGTAAATCTGCTCAAGATATCAAATTGAAACTTGCAATGGGTCCAAATCACTATTTGGCTTTTTTACTCAACATAATATTATAAATAAAGCGTAGATGTTTGTAAGTGTACAGTGTTAAATATGTGTCTGTACATAAAACTTATTTGTTGAATCGATTAATAAAATATTTTTTTATTGATATTGTTTATAATTTCATAAATCACAGAGGAGCTTGCAATGTATTGTCCAGTAAGTTGACTAGCTAAAAAAAATGGTAAAAAAAAAGTAAATTAGTTTGTAAAGGTGCTTATCCACCGATGAGACGAGACGAGTTGTATGGCAAAATTTCAATTATCTCCTAGCGCATCTTCGGTGGAAACGGCCTGGATTGACGAGGATGGGCGAGGTGAGCATTTAAATATTTGTTGACGTAATATTGAACCGCATTGCTGCCTACATAGAGTATTATACTTTACAACGGAAACACGGTTTCGCCACCTCGCGCGAGCTTTAATGACAATGCTTGGTGGTAATAGGCCAGAGAGATTTCAATTCTCGTCTCACGTCTCTGGTGGAAAACCACCTTTACCCGCGAACCCAGCCAGCGTGGAGCCTTGTGCAAAGTAGTTCGCTACAACCCCTGAGGATGCCTCTTGGCGTAACACGTGTCGGGTTACGTGTTTGGTGGTATCTGTGATTGTAGTTGAGCTTGTGTTATTTGTTTATGCGGAGGGAGCGTGGGAAAATTAATTGCATGAAAAAATATTGAACTCGAGCGTAATTATTTTGCACGATTTAACCTCCAGTGGGTTTGCAGGTTAGCACATTGATTTACTCCCATTTTTATTGACATGGGATTTCCATAACGCCCGAGTCTATTGATTACTTGACTTGTTACAAGTTAGCGCTTCAATGGTCTTGTATAATAATGGTCCTCGTGAAGTTTTGACAAATGAAATATAAGTGTATTATTTATTAATATATGCGTATTAAGCCCTTCGGTACAATCGGTCTACTTTCCCGATCGATTCAGTTTCACTATTCGTGTACTTTCCCGATCGGTCCACTTGTTCAAATGGTCTACTTTCCCGATTCGCCTATTTCCCATTTCGTCTACTTTCCCGATCGGTCCACCTGCTTTACCCGATCCGTCCATTTCCCATTTCGTCTACTTTCACGGTCGGTCCACTTGTCCAAATAGTCTACCTTGCAAGTTAATAAAATTTTATGTAAGTTAATAAAATTTTACAAAAAGAAATCGTACATATACAATAACACAAATTTTCAAAGGCAGTTTGTAATTGCATAATTGCAGATTGTCATGGAGTGTAGTTTTTATATTTTTGATAGTGATGGCCGCTTTACGTTAACCATGATTAGAAAAAAACAAAATCAAGTAGACAGTTTGTTTTTAACCGACTTCAAAAAAAGGGGGAAGTTCACAATTCTACTGTATTTTTTTATGTATGCTACGAGTTAACGGCATTCGGGAACAGATTTTGATGATTCTTTTTAAATTTGTAGAAATTATTCCATCTCTAAGGGTGCCAAACTAGAGCGTGGATTCAGGATTTCATTAAAACTTGGCAAGTAAATGTAATTCCAAGAACTTTTGAGGTCGGTTTTTTTTAGTGCTGTACTGAGATTATCTGAGTAGACGCATCATTAAAGTAGATATATCGGAAAAGTAGACCGATTGGGAAAGTAGACCGATCGGGAAAGTAGACCGATCGGGAAAGTAGACCAAATGGGAAAGTAGACGAAATGGGAAATAGACGAATTGGGAAAAACAAGTGAACCGGAAAGTAGACCAATTGTACCGAAGGGGTATTAAGACTGTAGGAATAATGAATGTAGTCTAGTTAAGTTTCATGTACATCCTAAACAGTCCCTCTTTAGTTGCCAAGGGCCAAGAGGTGGTTTTATGATTTTTCGTGAGTGCCCTAAATAGACAGGGTTGCCCCTATCGCCAGTACTGGCACTACGTATCGATATATATAGGATAAATCAATTTAGAACATAAAAGCATGTATTGGGAATTATTATACATAAGCACCTTTATAATGTAAAGACTTTTTGCATACCTTGTCTAGGCACTATATGTGTCTATTATAGTTTACCCACCGTTATCTTTTTACCATTCTTGTAATTTAGAAAATAGCTCACGGCCCGTTGCACGCATGCCTTATAAAGAATAACTATCTGGAGAAAATAAATTATTATGTACCCATAAATCTAAATTGTGTGCGTACATACTCGTGTATCTCGAGATCAGCAATAAGGTTTTCTTCTGTGCGTTGTAATGAAAACAGGCGTAAATTAGTATAAAACGTTGTGTTACATGCTGCTTTTTTATTTGTTGTGTACAGCAAAGGGCTCATATGAAAATAAACATTTAGCAAAAGTGTTCACAAGAAATTCCTATTAGGTGAGGCGATTTATTTACTTGGGATTTTATTATTGTTCTGTGGATCGTACCCCCAACATTGACTAAGATGCCACAAATATAAAATTAGCCTATAAGGCTGCGCGCGCGGCGGCGGTCGTCGGCCGCCATTTGCTGTCGCTACTTCTGTAATGGGCGGCCATTACCGTGTCCGTGAAATCGTGATGCCGCCAACCGCTGATCACTAAATGCAATGCTCCATTTTATGCTCTCGGTGACGCCTCGGTGGCTTTCAAGTTAGAATGGAAAAGTGGAGTTCTTGAGCAACGACAATGTCGTGCAATACATTTAGGCAATTGGAAAGATGACGGTAAGCTGCAATCGAATCGGCAGTATTTGTAGTTTAGGTTGGATTATAAATTTTTAAGTGATAGGGATTTGAGTCCCGGTAGACTAAATAAAAATACCTTGCATCTTCCTCTGGTGAGTATCATCGCAAGAGAAGAAGGAAAATGTCTGGTGCTAATACGCCGCATTGCCTCTTTCTGCGCATATTAAGTAAGTTGATGCTGTACTGCAAGCGGAAAACTCCAGCCCCTCTTAAACCTCGTGCCACTAGCATATTCTACGGCCGATATTGACCAAATGATGTACTATATA